>NC_057811.1:128912438-129212438 GCF_018294505.1 Triticum aestivum | reverse complement strand
TGTTGGATTTTTGCTCTTGGACTTCCCCACCGTGACCGAGTTTGAATAACACTTGGCGTGACTTGAGCATGGACTATGGCGTTGCTGATGGTGGTTTGGAGGGAGATTTAAGTTTGGAGGGGGATTTAAATGAGCTGCTGCTGCTCTCTGCTTGCTTTTTGCTCGCGCTGCATGCAGTTTTTGCCAGGAGACAGGAAGTGTTCAGTGGAAATAAATGAAGCGTCGGGAGGGATACGAGGCGAGCAGGACAGATGAAGAGCAAGCGGGGCCGTAACGTTGACGCTTCATGGCTGACGACAGCTTTTACTCCCAAGTGCCAGCTTGCATATGTGTCAGTACTCTAAAGCTACAGTTTTTTTTAGATCCTAAGCTGCATTCTTTAAAAGGGGAAGTACGAGCAGGCCACCTTTGGAAGCAGCACCGTGCCCGCCTTGTTTGTTCAATCTTATGTAGTACTAGTACTAGCAACTTGTTTGAAACTTTTAAATTCAACAAAGGCCAAAGTTCAAACATACCTCCCTCCATCTCAAAATAAGTGTCTCAAGCTTAGTATAACTTTATAAAGTTAGTACAAACTTGAGAAACTTACTTTGAGACGAAGAGAGTAGATGTGTACTTTCGTTTGTTCGAACTTCAATATTACCATGCCCAACTCATGCGTGTTTGTGCCTCAGTGGTGGCCGGTGACAACCGGTGTCCTACGTTTACAGGAGGAGACATATACTTGGGACGAAGGCTGAGTTTGATTTCTTTACAAAAACATATCTAGGCCGATACGTAATGGTAAAGACAGATTGTCAAGTTGTGCGGCGACTCTGGGAGTCCGAGAAGGAGGAGACGATATCATGTGCTTAGGGAGATGAAGCTTTTGTTGGAATTTACTAGTAGGCCTTTGGCCCAAAGCCCAACTAAAATTCTGAAATTCTCTTGGCCCATTCATGCATAGCTAGTGAGTGGTGTGAGTGGGACTAAAGTTTAGTCCCACCCCAAAAGTTGACTGAGACTTGCATCTCTTTATAAGCTGAGCTCTTCTACCACTTGTATGAGCATGAGAAGAGGAGACCTACACGCGCGCTCCTCCTCCTCGCTGCGCTGCGCTGCGCGCCGCGTGTTGCGGAAGTGAGTCGAGCTGAGGACAAAGCTATGCACGTTGTCTATATTTTTGCTGCTCGGGAAAAATTAATAAGTCATTAATTAAATTAATGGGCGCGTTAATTACTCAGCTGTTTCCGATTCTTTTGGATCGTGGGGCAGACGTCTACCCTAGCCGCCGCCGCATCGTATGGTTTCGCACCACCGTTCCAGATCATTGCGTCGGCACACAAGTCTTCTCCATCCCTCCTTTCGGCGTGCACCGCGAGAAGGGACAGCAGGCCTCCGGAACCCCGCCTCTCATGATCCTGTACGGGAGAGGGGCGATCAGGTTTTTGTGGAGGCCACTCGCGCGACTACTGGTAGCGACGACTTCGCCAACGACAACTTCTTCCCTGACCTCGGCAACCTCCTCATTAACGACATGGGCGACAACATCAACGCTGCACCGTATGTGATCTTGTCCTCCTTGTTTGAGATCTTGCTAGAATTCTTAGTTCTAGTTTGTGCCCTAGATATGATCTGTTCATCTACTATGCTAGTCCGCATGATTAGTTTAGTCTTCGTTCTTGCTGTCATGATTTATTTAGTGCTTATTCGGATTAAAACTCGTAGTAATTTGCTAATATATTCAACAATCCAAAATCCTGATTATAGGCAATTTACTTCAAGTGGTTTTACTGCGCATCTGAAGCCGCCTATCTTTAAGGGCGTGCAATATAAGAGGTGGCGCACGAGAGCAGTTTACTGGTTCCAGACCATGTACTGCTATGACGCCACCAAGGGCAAGCCTGAGGGCAATCTTGATCCTGCACAGCAGGAAGCTTTTACGAAGATCGATACCCTCTTTAAAGGCGCCCTTCTGAGTGTTCTTGATGATTCCATTGTGGATTCATATATGTCATTTGACAACAGCAAGGACATGTTGGCTGCGCTCGAGGCCAAGTTTGGGGCCTCAGACGCTGGCAGCGAGTTGTACGTCATGGAGCAATTCTATGACTACAAGATGACTGATGAGCGCTCTGTTGTCCAACAAGCTCATGAGATACAGTCGCTCGCAAAGAAATTTGAGTACTTCAAGTGTGTGTTGCCGGACAAATTTATTGTTGGAGGCATCATTGCCAAGCTTCCACCTTCGTGGAACAATTTTACTACTTCCCTGAAACACAAGAGACAAGAGTTTTCCGTTTCGGATCTCATTGGTACTCTTGATGTTGAAGAGAAGGCGAGAGCAAAAGACACACGTGCTCGAGTTGCTGAGGGAGCTTCTAGTGCTCACATGGTGCATAAGAAGAACTTCCAGCCCAACAAGTTCAAAAACAACAAGAACAAAACTCAGGGCAAAGGCAAGTTTGATGCAAAGAACAATCCGTCACATTCTACCAACTTCAAGAAGAATTCTCATAAGAAGGGGAAGGGACTTTGCCATGTCTGCGGTGATCCTAATCACCGGGCTCCGAAATGTCCTAACCGCTTTGAGGAGCGTGAACATGAGAAGAGCGGCAAGTCGCTAATGTTGTCATCGGTGATACTGATATGAAGGAATCAGGGTACGATATTTTTCCTATCATCCTTTCAGTATTTCAATCTCTTGATTGGTTAATTGACACTGGTGCCAATGTACATGTTTCTGCTGACGCCTCCATGTTTTTTACTTACCAGGTCACTGGGACTTCTCTCGTGCTGATGGGGAACGGGTCACATGCCACTGTTCGAGGTGTCGGTACGGTCGATCTAAAGTTTACTCCGGGGAAGATCGTGCATCTAAAGAATGTTCATCATGTGCCGTCAATCAATAAGAATCTCGTTAGCGGTTCCCGTTTATGTCAAGATGGGTTTAAATTGGTTTTTGAGTCCAATAAAGTTGTAATTTCTAAGTGTGGACAATTTGTTGGAAAAGGCTACGAGTGTGGAGGCTTGTTCCGCCTGTCTTTGTCAGATATTTGCACTAAAGTTATTAATCATGTTTGCCACGATAATGAGTCTAATATTTGGCATTCACGACTTTGTCATATTAACTTTGGTTGCATGACGCGGCTAGCCAACATGAGTTTAATTTCTAAATTCACCACAGTCAAGGGCTCCAAGTGCCAAGTGTGTGTGCAAGCTAAGCAACCTTGCAAGTCCCATAAGACTGCAGAGGCAAGAAATTTGGCGCCACTAGAGCTTATACATTCTGATCTTTGTGAGATGAATGGTGTGTTGACAAAAGGTGGAAAGAAATACTTCATGACGTTGATTGATGACTCCACTAGATATTGTTATGTGGATCTTCTGAAATCAAAAGACGAGGCTTTAAATTTCTTCAAAAACTATAAAGCTGAAGCAGAGAACCAACTTGATCGAAAAATCAAACAGCTTAGGTATGATCGTGGTGGAGAGTATTTTTCCAATGAATTTGATTAGTTTTGTGCTGAACATGGTATAATCCATGAGAGGACGCCTCCCTACTCACCTCAGTAAAATGGGGGTAGCCGAAAGAAAGAACCGAACTCTAACTGATATGGTTAACACCATGTTAGACACATCGGATCTCTCCAAGGCATGATGGGGGGATGCGCTAATGACTGCATGTCATGTCCTAAACCGAGTTCCCACAAAACATAAGGCCGTAACTCCTTTTGAGGAATGGGAAAGGGAAAGGTTGAAACTCTCCTACCTACGTACTTGGGGTTGTTTGGCGAAAGTCCATATACCAATTCCCAAGAAGCGCAACCTTGGACCAAAAACCGTGGATTGTGTTCTTCTGGGCTATGCTTTTCATAGCATTGACTATAGATTTTTGATAATAAAATCTGAGGTATCCGACATGCATGTTGGTACAATTATGGAGTCGAATGATGCAACTTTCTTTGAGGACATATTTCCTATGAAGGATATGTCCAAGTTCATCAAATCAGGAGATACCTACTCCTTCTAGTCAGGAATTTGCTGTAATTCCTGAACCCACCATTGCGATGGAACATGTTGAGAATCCTGTTGAGGATGAAAATGAAAATCCTATAAGGAGTAAGCGACGGAGGACCACAAAGTCCTTTGGTGATGATTTCATTCTGTACCTCGTGGATGACACACCCAGGACTATTTCAGAAGCCTATGCATCTTCTGATGCAGACTATTGGAAGGAAGCTGTCCGCAGCGAGATGGATTCCATCTTAGCTAGCGGAACCTGGGAAATCACTGATCGTCCTTATGGGTGCAAACCTGTACGATCTAAGTGGGTGTTCAGGAAAAAGCTTAGACCTGATGGTACGATTGAAAAGTACAAGGCACGACTTGTGGCTAAGGGTTATACCCAGAAAGAAGGTGAAGATTACTTTGATAATTACTCACCTGTGGCTAGACTGACCACTATTCGGGTGCTACTATCACTGGTTGCCTCACATGGTCTTCTCGTTCATCAAATGGACGTTAAGACGACTTTCCTCAATGGAGAGTTGAAGGAGGAAATCTACATGGATCAGCCAGATGGTTTTGTAGTACCTGGTCAGGAAGGAAAGGTGTGCAAGTTATTAAAGTCTTTATATGGCCTTAAACAAGCTCCTAAGGAGTGGCATGAGAAGTTCGAAAGAACATTAACTGCTGCAGGCTTTGTGGTAAACGATGGTGACAAGTGTGTGTACTATCGCCATGGTGGGGGCGAAGGAGTTATTCTTTGTCTGTATGTCGATGACATACTGATCTTTGGAACCAAACTTGATTTAATCAAGGAGATTAAGGATTTCTTATCTCGTTGCTTTGAGATGAAGGATCTAGGAGTAGCTGATGTTATCTTGAACATCAAGCTGTGAGAGATGAGAATGGTGGGATTACACTACTTCAGTCTCACTATGTGGAAAAGGTCTTGAGTCGTTTTGGGTATAGCGACTGCCAGCCTTCTCCAACTCCATATGATGCTAGTGTGTTGCTTCAAAAGAATCGATAGATTGCTAGAGATCAACTGATATGTTCTCAGATTATTGGCTCGCTTATGTATTTGGCGAGTGCCACGAGGCTTGACATTTCTTTTGCTGTGAGCAAACTGAGTCGGTTTGTGTCAGAACCGGGAGATGATCATTGGCATGCGCTTGAGAGAGTTATGCGCTATTTGAAAGGCACCGCGAGCTATGGAATTCACTACATCGGGTATCCGAGGGTACTGGAGGGTTATAGTGACTCAAACTAGATATCTGATGCTGATGAGATTAAGACCACAAGTGGTTCTGTTTTTACACTTGGTGGTGGTGGTGTTTCCTGGAACTCTTGCAAGCAGACCATCTTAACGAGGTCAACTATGGAAGCAGAACTCACAGCATTGGACACTGCCACTGTTGAAGCAGGGTGGCTTCGTGAGCTCTTGATGGACTTACCTATGGTTGAAAAACCAATACCCCCTATCCAGATGAACTATGATAATCAAACTGTGATCGTCAAGATAAAGAGTTCTAAGGACAATATGAAGTCCTCAAGGCATGTGAAGAGGAGACTAAAATCTGTCAGAAAATTGAGGAACTCCGGAGTTATTACGTTGGATTATATCCAAACATCGAAAAACTTGGCAGATCCCTTTACAAAGGGTTTATCACGTAACGTGATAGATAATGCATCGATGGAGATGGGTTTGATACCCACCGCATGAATTTTCCATAGTGGTAACCCACTCTATGTGATCGGAGATCCCATGAAGTAGAAGTGGGAGACAAGCTGTTGGTCAGCTGAGAGGAGAGTATTCCTATTTTAATTATCCCACTCTGTGAAGATGCAATACTCTCCTGATCTACATGGCAGGTTGATAGTTATCTTAATGTGTTCCAAGTGGCTTATTTGAGTAAGCAGAGATGTTGTCCTGCAGAGCATCTCCTGAGGAACACACCTATATGAATTTGACTGTTAACGTCGCAGTCTGTGAGAATTGGGTGTTCTCTAATAAATTCATGAAAGGCCCCGGAGTATGACGTATACGCTCCACCCGAGGGGAAGCCTTGCGGCAGCCCAGTATCGGTCAATAATTTGTGTGAAACTAGTCTCGCAGGAAACTTGTAGTTCAAGGCATAGTCCACTATTCAAGTTGTGAACTAGTGTAGCATAAAACTCTAAGTGGAAGTTCAACTTCATAGTCTCCACTAAGCACCGGCATATAAACAATGTTTTGGAACTAAATGATGAGATGTGCCAATGAGACTTTGTGGGGGATTGTTGGAATTTACTAGTAGGCCTTTGGCCCAAAGCCCAACTAAAATTCTGAAATTCTCTTGGCCCATTGTGACGCCCCCGATTCGACCGTACACTAATCATACACGCAAATGTGTATGATCAAGATCAGGGACTCACGGGAAGATATCACAACACAACTCTAGACACAAATAAAATAATACAAGCTTCATATTACAAGCCAGGGGCCTCGAGGGCTCGAATACAGAAGCTCGAAAGCACAAGCGTCAGCGGAAGCAACAATATCTGAGTACAGACATAAAATTAGACAAGACTGCCTTAAGAAGGCAAGCACAAACATCAACGATCGAAGAGGCAAGGCCTCCTTCCTGGGACCTCCTAACTACTCCTGGTCGTCGGCGGTCTTCACGTGGTAGTATTCGTCGGCGGTGGCATCTGGCTCCAGGGATCCACCATCTCGTTGCATCAACCGGAAAGAAGAAGGAAGGGGGAAAGGGGTAGCAAAGCAACCGTGAGTACTCATCCAAAGTACTCGTAAGCATCAGATCTATACTAAGTATGCATTGGTATCAATTGAAAGGGCTGTATCTGTGGACTGAACTGCCGAATGCCAGAATAGAGGGGAAGGCCTAGCCTATCGAAGACTAGCATCTTCAAGCAGCTCCAAGCATCTTGCAGCATGTAGAAGAGTATAGAATTACAGTTTAATTAACAAGCATGTTGTAGCATTAATGCCCAGAGATCCTTCCTCGACTCCCTGCGAGAAAGCAATCCCGGAGCAACATATATCAAGTATCCATTTCTAGTTGTAATAGATCAGGATATAAGTCTGAACGTCCATTACCGTGGACACGGTATTCGAATAGATAAGTTCACTGCAGGGGTGCACCATGTTTTCCAACACGCTTGATTACTTTGGCCGGACACACTTTTCTGGGTCAATGCCCGGCCTCGGAAGATCAACATGTCGTAGCCCTACCTAGGCTCAGCAGAGAGGTCCCCGCCGGTCTACATCCTAAGCACTCCGGGGGCTGGGCCCATCGCCCGTTGCACTCTGGGTCGTTACGTGCAGGGCGGGTCCAGGCTCCACCACTACAGGATGGTGCCGGCCCAGCCGTGCCGCAATGCTGAACTGGACGTCTGACAAAGCTTCGGCTGATACTGCGACGTCAAGGCCCATAACTATTCTCGCGTGGTTGTTGGTGCGTAAAGGCCAAAGGCCAATTCAGAACAAATACCCAAACCATAGCGTATTATTAGTTTGCGGAGACGAGCAGAGACTCACGATAATGTGACCCCGTCGCCCCGTCTCGAGGAAATACGGCAAGGGCTAGCCCAGCCCACTCGGGGGCGTCCTGCCGGCCCGGCCGTGCCTCGTAACCATCTTGCGGGTGGTCTCCGGGCCCGCCCGACTTTCCCAAAGGTCTCAAGTAAAGTCAAGGTAACCGTGTGTCCAAACATCAAGCGGAAAACCCAAGGAATCACCCCCGGTGGATTCCACTCGATGTAATCATAAAGGTGAACGTAACAGGGACCACCCTCGAGGTTCACACTTGAGGTGTTGAACGACAGAGCCATATCGGGAATGGTGAAAGAGGAAATCACCCTCGATGACCCCGACCGAATAGCTACACTACAGAATTATCATCAGGAGTGCGTTATGAGGGATCACCCTCGGCACTCGATAGTAGCTCTGCAGAGTCGAGCAACAAAAGTGGCGTGATGTGATGTGAGGTGTCGGGCTCTGGTCGTCGATCACGTTGATCGAGTCATCGATGATGAAGCAGGGGCAACAAGGACAAGGTGGGGGTCACTGATGGATCTCTAACCAACCTATACTAAGCAGTTTAGGACAAGCAGGTAGGTAACAGTAGCAGGTACAAAAGCAGGCTATGCATCAAAATAGGAGCAATCAATAGCAGTAGCAAAATCTAATGCAAGCATGAGATAATGGAATGGGCGATATCGGGATGATCAAAGGGGGGCTTGCCTGGAAGCTCCACTGAAAGGGAAGAAGGGGTCGTCGTCGTCGACGTAGTCGATCACAGCGGCATCGACAGCAGTCTCGGGGTCTACCAGAGAGAAGAAGAGGGGGAAGAAACAATAAATATAAGGCACACAGATGCATGACATGACAAAAAGAAGCACTAGGCGTGTCCTAACGTGGTGTCACATGATACTGGCGAAAGGGGAAAACATCCGGGAAAGCTTTCCCGAAGTTTGGCATTTTCGGACAGATGAAACGAAGGGGGATGGTTGCAGGTTCGCTATGCTAGGGACTTGTGGCAGACGGACGGGCTGCGTATTCAGATTCGTCTCGTCGTTCTGAGCAACTTTCATGTAGAAAACTTTTCCATCCGAGTTACAGTTATTTTTCTATGAATTAATAAAGTTTTAGCAATACTTTGAAATTATTATTAAATCTAAAAATGGGGTTATTGCATCAGCATGACGTCATCATAACGTCAGCAGTCAACAGAGTTGACCCAAGTCAACCCTGACGTGTGGGACCGTTCTGTCATAGACTAACAACTAACTAACAATTTTAATTAACTAATCAAGTTAATTAGGTATTGGACAGAGTTAATTAAATTAATTAATTACCAATTTATTTAATTAATTAATTAACTAATCACTTATTCTTATTTTTAAAATACATTTTGTTTTTTTAAAGGTGCTGGGCCCCATGGTCAGTGGCCCAAAGGGCCAACCGGGTGTGCGGGCGTGCAGGTATCGGGCGTGGACGCCCGACGGGCGCAGCGTCGCCCGAACGGGCGCGCCGGAGGCGAGGCACGACCAGGGGCGGTGAAGGGCTGCTAGGGGGGAGGGCGTCGGAGGCGGGCGACTGCCGGGGGGCGTGCGGCTACGGGCGCGCACGACTGCGGTGGCCGTGGCGGGCAGCGGGGCCAGCGAGGCCGGTCGGTTCTAGGCGCGGTCAGTGGTAGGCGGCGCGGGAGGCAGGTATGGTCGCCGGGCGGAGGCCGGGGCGAGCGGCGACGAGGTGAGCAGGGGAAGGGGGCGGCGAGCGGCACGAGGGGCGCGACCACGGGTGGCCACACGCGGGGTGCTGGCGCGGGGCACGATGGGCAGCAAGCGAGCGCGGCGGGCGGAGCGCGTAGGCGTGGCGAGCGCGGCCGGTGCAGGCGTGTGCGCCAGCGCGGTGGCGCTCGGGACGACGGAGAAAGAGGGGAGATGGAGGGGGGTGGTGCGCTCACAGCCGTTGCCGAGTAGGGGGTCGGCGAGGCTCGTAGGAGCGCCGTCTTGGAGGTGGACGGGGACGATCCGGCGAGGGGGGGAGGTCCGGCGACGGCGTGGCGTAGGGGTCGGGGCCCTCTGCCCCGATCCAGACGGGGAAAGGGGAGAGAGGCGTGCGGGGAGCGAGTGGGGGGGATCGGGAGGGATTAGGGTTCGGGGAGTGGGGTGGTCTAATAGGCCAGGGGGCAGCAGGGGTGGGCCGGTTGGGCCGCGTGGGTGGCCAGCTAGGCCTGTTGGCTCAGTTGTCCGGGAGGGGGGGGGGCTCTTTTGCATTTTATTTTCTGTTTAAATTTGGCTAGTGTTTTCTATTAAACTGTAAATCTAAACAAGGTTTGTTAGATATGAGACTTACCTCATAAAACAAGCACATTAATTCTAGGAGTCTCAAAAAGTTTGAGGCGAAAAGAAGTTGTCTAATCAATTTTAGAAATTGGAAAGGCCAAATTTAAATGCTGCTGGACCACTAAATAACTTTAGGGGCACTTTGGGAATCCAAAAGAGGTTGGTTCCAACATGAAAAATATCCAGGAATTGTTTGCCACACTTTGAACATTTTAGTTTTCATGTTTGACAAATTTGAATTTTTGACTTTAAATTTGAACTTTAATTTGGATTGCGATTTGGATCAACCGAGGACTAGCAACAGTAAGAGTGGTGATGTGGCACCATTAACTTGGGATTATTGTAGCTTAATTATTCGGGCGTCACAATTCTCCTCCACTACAAGAAATCTCGTCCCGAGATTTAAGGGGTGGAGTAAGGGGGAAAGACTCGGGAAGGACGGAGTTCAACACAAGATAGGTACCTGGGGACTATCTCAGGGTACGTGGCATAAAGGCATCTCTCGAGTTGAAATTGAAGAAAGTCATTGAGAGCAAGGCTAGAAGGTGCAATAAGAAGCTTGAAGCGGATGGACAATCGTTCAATGTCTGAAACAGAGTGTGAAAGGGGTTCAGAGCATCGAGAATAAGTATTGCATCTGATACCAGAACAGATCACAAGAAGGTGGCTCGTGAATTACCTACGAAGCCAAACGCGAGGAACAATTTTGGAAGACAGGGATGTACAGGAGAGTCGGGTTTCGATCCTGTGGAACTGTGGGTTATGGGCCCACCATGTGGGTTAAAAACAGGAAGGGTGCTAACATTTTGCACGGTCATGATAGCAAGGCAGGTCAGAGGATAGCCTATCAATTACATTGCCAACAACGTCGATACCAAGGGCGAGGGATGAAGAGAACCATTTTCCTGCTCGTTAAGACGAGGCGGACCAATAGACAAAGTTCTCGTCCATCGGTGGCTACCGGAATGTCATCAACAATAGTAACAAGGTCTTACTGACAGAGTTTGTACACCGAGGTGTTTACATAAGTAGGAATTATCACTACTCAGATATGATAGGTTACAAGAAAGTTTAAACAAAACAATGGAAGGGAAAGTGTAGACTCGAATCAGTTATCGGTGTTCTCGTGTGTCCAACAACTCAGAATCTGTGGACAATTGGAATCGACAAGAAATAATAGTTGATGAAGAACTCATAATAAGTTATGCAGTTCCATGATATTCTCAAGATACCAGAGGGTAATACTCGAAGGTAGAACATGATAGAGGTTGGACACCTGCAAAAGACAAGTACTTTAACTCGCCCGAGAAATGGGATCAAAGAAGAACAATATGGTCGGAACCACGGTTGCGAAGGACCAAACATAGATACCAGATTAACTTATCACAAGGAGATTATTATCATAACAAGAAGCTTCCATGATAAGTTCCACATCGGGTCCATGGGCATGAACACAAAGTCAAAGGTCGACTCCCACTTCCGTAATGTACAACTTTCCATTCACTTCTCACATTCAAAGAAGTTGTAGTGTTGAAATTTTACCTGGCCAAAAGCCAGTAGAGTATAACCCGCATAACTTTCGAGTTCACACGGATTTAGGGAAGACATAAGTTCAACCCATCGGGGCATCTTAGGAATATATATCACAAACTTCACTAGTAAAAAAACTCAAGCTCGGAAGCAGAGTATGGTTGACAAGAGCGGGGATACAATTTACCAAAGGCATTATGGATCTGAGGAAAGGCTCACAAGGTTACTAAATATGAAGGATGCAGTCGGATAAAACCAGCAAGGACCTGGTGGTCCCCAAGGGATCTGATGTGAGCATCGGTACTCAACCAAAAGAAGAAAGAATGCAAGGAGATCAGACTATAGAAACAACTGACTAATTCAAGCTCAAATGCAAAGGAATTATGATTTCCAAATCAAGCGATCAGAAGCAAACACTCTGATTAAGGATGGATAGGTTGAACGGACTTAGAGTGACAATCAATCAACGCTTGATTTGTCGAACACCAGCTCATGTCCGGGGTGACGGCTGAGCCGAAGGGAAGAATTCTAACTGTGAATGATGATTGCAAGCATTCACAAGCATATCGAATCAAATGTTCAAAATAAAGATGATAAAGGATACTACTGAATATTGCCAAACATATGGAAAGTATCCATAATGCAAGCAGACAAGTATTTTCAGAGCAATAGTTGGAGAGGATTATCGGAAGATCGGATAGTATTCCTAAGTATCTTGTGAATCACTTGATCAACTAGGAATGAACAAATCCTCGAAAGGTGTGAGGAATTATTCATAGGGTTATTCATGCGGGAAGGAACTGCAGGGCAGTAAGCATAAAGGATTCTCGGAACATCAAAGAGTATTTCAGGTCATCGTGTAATAACAAGAGCAACTGGGGATGAACGTATGAACGACAATGTAGGTAGTTACCCATAAGGATTTATCGGTGGTAGGGATCGCAACGGGGAAGGGCATAAGGGTCTCGGGAAAACATCGGAGAGTATCTTCAGAGTCTTCTGGTGCACCAAGCAATCATGTGAAGTGAGGGGCTCTCCGGGAGAAAGTATTTACGAGAACCTAGAGTTAGAGTTAGCAAAATCATTTAACCCGAATAGAAGAGAGATCAGAGTCCCAGAGTATAGACGAGGAGTAAAAGATCCTAATACCACCCAATGGCGACGTGGGCCCGTAAGCCACACATCCATGTTCGTAAATCAGATTTTCAAAGACTAGACTCAACTTCGGCCAAGGAGTTGGAAAGGGGGATCCTACAGGTAGTCGGCTCTGATACCAAGTTGTGACGCCCCCGATTCGCCCGTACACTAATCATACACGCAAATGTGTACGATCAAGACCAGGGACTCACGGGAAGATATCACAACACAACTCTAGACACAAATAAAATAATACAAGCTTCATATTACAAGCCAGGGGCCTCGAGGGCTGGAATACAGAAGCTCGAAAGCACAAGCTTCAGCGGAAGCAACAATATCTGAGTACAGACATAAAATTAGACAAGACTGCCTTAAGAAGGCAAACACAAACATCAACGATCGAAGAGGCAAGGCCTCCTGCCTGGGACCTCCTAACTACTCCTGGTTGTCGGCGGTCTTCACGTGGTAGTATTCGTCGGCGGTGGCATCTGGCTCCAGGGATCCACCATCTGGTTGCATCAACCGGAAAGAAGAGGGAAGGGGGAAAAGGGGTAGCAAAGCAACCGTGAGTACTCATCCAAAGTACTCGCAAGCATCAGATCTATACTAAGTATGCATTGGTATCAATTGAAAGGGCAGTAACTGTGGACTAAACTGCAGAATGCCAGAATAGAGGGGAAGGTGTAGCCTATCAAAGAATAGCATCTTCAAGCAGCTCCAAGCATCTTGCAGCATGTAGAAGAGTATAGAATAGCAGTTTAATTAACAAGCATGTTGTAGCATTAATGCCCAGAGATCCTTCCTCGACTCCCTGCGAGAAAGCAATCCCGGAGCAACATATATCAAGTATCCATTTCTAATTGTAATAGATCAGGATATAAGTCTGAACGTCCATTACCGTGGACACGGTATTCGAATAGATAACTTCCCTGCAGGGGTGCACCACGTTTTCCAACACGCTTGATTACTCTGGCCGGACACACTTCTTTGGGTCAATGCCCGGCCTCGGAAGATCAACACGTTGTAGCCCTACCTAGGCTCAGCAGAGAGGTCCCCGCTGTCGGTGTCAAAACCGGCGGATCTCGGGTAGGGGGTCCCGAACTGTGCGTCTAGGATTGATGGTAACAGGAGACGGGGGACACGATGTTTACCCAGGTTCGGGCCCTCTCTATGGAGGTAATACCCTACTTCCTGCTTGATTGATCTTGATGAATATGAGTGTTACAAGAGTTGATCTACCACGAGATCGTAATGGCTAAACCCTAGAAGTCTAGCCTATGAGTATATGGTAATGAATCTGTCCTATCCGGACTATGCCCTCTGGTTTATATAGACACCGGAGGGATCTAGGGTTACATGGAGTCGGTTACATAGGAGGGAATCTTCATAGTCGGTCGCCTAGCTTGCCTTCCACGCCAAGGAGAGTCCAATCCGGACACGGGTATAGTCTTCGGTCTTCGTGTCTTCACAGCCCATCAGTCCGGCCCATGGATAACAGGCCGGACGCCCGAGGACCCCTTAGTCCAGGACTCCCTCAGTAGCCCCTGAACCTGGCTTCAATGACGAGGAGTCCGGCGCGCAGATTGTCTTCGGCATTGCAACGCGGGTTCCCCTTCTTCCGAACTCCAATATAGTCTTCAGATGTGATGATTGTATCCAGACATGTGTACATAATTGCAGAAAATACAATACTCCATGAGTCCAATCGGTCGACAACTATTACGACATTGCATGACGCCTGCCCGGTTATTATTTCCAACCGTTGGCTATCCTATCGCCCCACTTCTCGGGAAGCAGTTTTATTTGCACGTCTTGTCAAAGCAGAGATCGTGTCCCCTTATTCACGGGATTTTCAATAATGTTGGTATGGGTAACCCAACCGTCCCCTGGGTACAACTCTTTGAGGATAGGTAAGTTTCGAGACCCAGGAGGGCACGCTCGATATTCTGGGCCTTTATATAGGGACCCGGACTTGTCTTTCTCTTCTGCACTTGCTTCTTCCTCAATCCCAGCCACCTCGAGTTCTAGCCCTCGAGTTCCAATCACCAGCTGCCCCAATCATGTCCGGGCCCAGCCGTTCAGGCCGGTGGGTGGCCTCTTCCGTCACGGAGGAGGATATTGCGAAGCTCCGCGTAGCGAGGTACCTGACCCCAGAAATCCTTCATCGGCTTCCTGCCGAGGGGCAGATTATTCCCACCCGCAAATCTGGCGAGAGGGTAGTATTTGTGTCCCACTTCCTTCATGGGCTAGGGTTCGCACTTAGCCCCTTTGTCCGGGGCTCATGTTCTACTATGGGCTAGACTTTCACGATCTGGCCCCAGACGCCATTCTTCTCATCTCGGCATTCATCGTCACGTGTGAGGCCTTCCTCCGGACTCCTCCGCACTTTGGTTTGTGGCTCAAGACTTTTCATGTGAGACCACAGGTGACAGAGGAGGAGCAGGCAGAGTGCGGCAGCGTTGCAATAAGCAAGCTTGCCAGCGCGGTCTGGTTTGAAGGATCTTTCGCCGAGTCTTCCGAACTATGGCAGCAGGGATGGTTTTATGTCAACGAGCCGCGGGGCTCCAAGTGGATGGCTACTCCTGCTTTCCGACCCGGCCCTCCAATTCAACTCGCTTCATGGATCAACAAGGGATTGAACTAGGGATCCGTTAATGAGGTGCAGACTCTGCAAAGTCGCATCCGAAGCCTTACCGAGAGAGGCATCAAGCTTGTGAACATTGTTCAAGTAATGCTAGTCCGCCGGATCCTGCCATGTCAGCGGCGGCCTATCCGTATGTGGGAGTTTAATCCAGAAGGGCGGCGGACTCTTCAGCACTTCTTCGGCACTACGCACGAAGGAATGTGGAAATTATATTTCGGGGAGCGAGAGCAATGGCCGGACACCACCGAAGATGTTGGCCTCGACTGCAATCATCTGGACACTTCGGTAAGTATTCAACACCTTTTATTCCAACATCTTTTGACAAGATACCGAGCAATCCGTCCCTATGTAGGACTGGATAAAGAAAGCGGTATTAATCTGGAGTCCGGCGCCCCTTCCCGAAGATCCCGCGTCCACCCTGCTGACGCGGATGTTAATTCCGACACCATACCGGGTGTCTGCAGAGGGGGTGAGAGCGGGGAGCCCACAGGAGATGCCTGCCACGGCAAGAAGCGGGCTGCTTCTGGAGGCCAGGAGGGGAAACTTTCCAAGAAAGGAAAAGTGCCATCATCGGTCGGCTTGAGCCGGGCAAGCGATGTCAATGTAGAGCCTGATGATGAGGACGAACCTCTGGCCAGACCGTAAGTGAAGCGGGGTACTTTAACCATACCTCATTCTTTTCTTATTACTGAAGTAGTTCTCCGACATGTGCACGTCCTCGCGGGTTAACGCCTAGTGTTTCTCAATCGTCCTCCTCCTCGGGGGACCTTCTTCCAGAGATGATGGAGAGTGACACGCCTTCTCCAGCCTCCTCGCCCAATAGGGCGGATAATCTTGAGGTGTCGTACCGGAGGGCCCCTCCCGACCGGCAAGTAGCACAGGAAACGAGGAAGGAGTTACCCGAAGGTGGTGCCTTTGTCACTCTGGGTTCGGGGGTCAGGAATGGCGGCCCCGAACTGTCCGGCTTACAACCGGAGATGATTCTGGAGGCAGGTAAGCGGATTCCTTTAAAGGAATGTCGTGCTCCGGCAACGGTGTCCGAAGACCCAGGAGTGCCGGAGACGCTGACGGACATGCTGCGACAGGCGTCCGTTTCAGAGGAGCACCGTGCCTTAATGGTTACAGTGGTCGAAAAGGTTCTCTCCGTGAAGAGCGGGTTGAATGAGGCCTTCATGAGCCTTCTAAGGGGTTTTGAGGTTTGTGATGTAATTTTGTCAATGGAATATTATTGACCGAATGCACCTGTTGTATATGCAGTAGCCCCTGAGACTCGGATTGCCTTCCAAAAGAAGCGATCGGAGGATCGAAAAGACACGCTCAGGTACTGACCTTGGTTTAACTTGGAATGCAGACTGTCTCGCTTCCTGCGGCTACCCGTGGTACGGAAGTGGCCGAACTGCAGCGAAAGCTGGATACTGCGGAGGATGACATTGCATTGATCAACAGGCGTCTTGACGACTCGCAAGGTATGTTTTGTGGGCATTCCTTACACCAGTGTGCTTGTAATTTAAGCCTGACTCTGAAAAGAGTTTTATATGGAATATGCATGAATGCAGATGGTGCTACCGCCGTGGAAGCCCTTCGGGCGGAGCTAGCCCAGGTCAAGGAGCAGGCCCGGTTTAGTAATGTGGCCGCTGAAAAGGCATCGGCCGAGTTGAAGGCCGAACAAGCCGCGCGGCGCCAGGACAAGGAGGCCATGTCCACCATGGCGCGCGAGTTAGAAAATGCAGCTGGCCGCTGTAAACTTCTTGAGAAGGAAAATGAAGCCAAAACGGCTGAATTTGACAAGGCCTTACGAGAGGCGAGAGAGGCGCGGTCTGAATCCAGAGCAGCCCGTGAGGAAATCCGGCAAGCTGGGGATATTGTGGCTGGCAAGCCCTTTTTGCTACAGGCTAAGTTCGGTGATCCGAACTGTGCTCAGCTTAACCAAGTATGGAGTTCTCCGGACAATTTTTTAGACTTGCCGAAGAGTTCTTCCGATGCGGTGCAGTTTTATCAGGCGCAAGAGGGGTATGCAATGGAGAAGCTTTTCTGGTCGCAATTCGGCGCGTCGAAGCGCCCTCTGTTGCTGAATGAACAGATGTCCCAGTGGGCCGAGCTGCATAGGATATCCGGCGCTGCCATGAAGAACGTCGTAGTCCATTTGTGGCCGACTGAACCTGTTCCGAGTAGTTACTTCGGCCTGGTGCAGCGGCTTGCTGACGCGGTGCCGCGTATCGACGCTATGAAGCGGTCAGCGTGCATTGAAGGTGCACGGATGGCCTTCGCCCGAGTCAAGACGTTCTAGGGGAAGATGAAGGCCATCAATATTGCGACGAAGAGTCCACCCGAAGGCAAGGACCGTCCGGAACCGGAGCATTATTTTGGAGACGTCCTAGAGGCCGCCCGCTTGATAGAGGGTCAGTGCTCAAAAGACATAATATTCGAGTGATGTGTACAAGGGTTGTAACAGACAACTTTATAGTTAATCTATTTTTTGCTCGAAAGCTTGTATTCCTCCTGTGCGGCCGTTTTAATGTAATTTGAAAGTTTTCCAGTCGTCGGCTTCAGCCCCCTCGTAGGAAATACGGGGGTGTTCGGAAAAGCATTGAATCACTCTTTATCCAACGTCTTGGTCCATAAAGGAGGTGATAATGCGGCGAACCAGGCAATCGGACTATAGGGCGTTAACACTTTCACTTAGCCATAGGAGTTTTATGGTGGGGCTACGACATAGCCCCTAGTATGTATGCGGCGTATCGTAATATTGTGCCTTACATGTTTTGATCTGAAAAAGACCCTTCGTGTGACACGGAGAATCGCTAAAGATTCGAATAAGTCGTCAAGTGGTTGACCAGCTCTCGCCGCATCATGACAGTCAGTTTTCGGCTTTTTCTACTGAGGTGCTCATCCGGTCAAAGCCAGGGCACAATCGCAGTAGTTCTCCCTTTACTACCCTAGCCGATAGAGCGGAACGTAGGGTAGCAAACACAGGAGCCGGGAAACCCAACTATTGACCAAAGACAATGATTCGGAGCTGATGCATATAAGGCCAAACTTGCGACGCCGAAGTATGCTATAGAGCTGTTCGGGCTTTTATTGGCGACTCATTTGTTCCCAAACCGAGCCCCTGGCCGGTTATGCCGAGGTGCGTCTTGTAACACCGCCGTTGCGGCCGTACTCATTGTAAAAAGAGTAAAGATTAGTTCGGATGAAGTTTACTGGGAGTGGAGCAATAAGCCAATGATAAATTCATATATAAAAAAGGAAAAATCCACAACCCCGCCATTTGACATGCTCAGGGTCAGGAACGGAGGAAAAAAAAGGCATAGTATAGGCTCAAAATAAAGAGTGCGGTCTACAAAAACTATTTTGGACCTCCTGTCGCACGTCTGCGCCGCCCGTCCTCTGGGAGGGGAGTCCTTATCTGAAGTAACCCCTTAGGTGAGTGTGCGGATCCGAACTCCGACAGAGTCCATTGTATATGCAGTCCTGTCGGTCACCTGTTTATAATAAAGAAAAGTAAAGAAGAATGGATAAAAAAGTTACGGGAATGCTTGCAGGGTTGTCCGTATTGTGCTTCCGCGGATGCCCATGGTATCTTGAGCGCGTAGTGATGTACGCGTGGTGTAAATCCTGCCATCATAGTGGGTGGGTGGCGGAAGCCGAACTGCTATTTCCGCTCCGGTAGTGGTCGAACGTCGGAGGGAAACTGCTTCTGGCTCCCGGTGTTCGGCTGGCGAGCCTTGCCGTCGTCTTTATCGCTTGGTGGCCTTCTCCCCTTGTATTCGGCATTAAGCTTGCCTGCCTGCTTGAAGACCCAACAGTTTCTGTTGGTATGATTAGCTGGCGTATCAGGGTGGCCGTGAATCTGACAAGGTCGGTCCAATATCCTGTCAAGAGCGGATGGTCCGTCCTGTTTGGCCTTAAATGGCTTCTTCCGTTGACCGGGTTTCGGATTGTGAAATCCGGCGTTGACCGCTATGTCACACAATCTTTCGTTATTATTGCGACTGTTATGCTTGTTTCGTCGTGGCTTGCCGTTGCTGTCTCGGATTTCGGAAGTGCCCGGGTCGCTGGCGTTGTTGCTTTTGCGAGCGAGCCAGTTGTCTTCTCCCGCACAAAAGCGAGTCATTAGAGCGGTAAGGGCTGTCATGGATTTAGGTCCTTCCTGGCCGAGGTGACGTGCTAGCCATTCATCCCGGACGCTATGTTTGAAGGCCGCTAGGGCTTCCGCGTCCGGACAGTCGACAATTTGGTTCTTTTTGACTAAGAACCGAGTCCAGAGTTCCCTGGCTGACTCGCCGGGCTGTTGGACAATATGACTTAAGTCATCGGCATCTGGTGGTCGGACATATGTTTCTTGGAAGTTGTCACGAAAGGCGTCTTCCAGATCTTCCCAGCTGCCAATAGAATTTTCTGGCAAACTGTTTAGCCAGTACCGTGCTGGCCCCTTAAGCTTGAGAGGCATGTATTTAATGGCATGAAGGTCATCCCCGCGAGCCAAGTGGAAATGGAGGAGGAAGTCCTCAATCCATACTGCGGGATCTGTTGTTCCATCATATGATTCGATGTTGATGGGTTTAAACCCGTCTGGGAATTCATGCTCCATTACCTCGTTGGTGAAGCAAAGAGGGTGTGCGGCTCCTCTATGTTGGGCCACACTGTGAATCACATCCGGCGGACTCCGCTTACGGTTTTCGGACCGAGCGTGCTCGGGTCTGTTGTGTCCGAATAGATAACCGTTATGACTGGCTGGGGCATGTCTCCGCGATCTGTGTGTCGATTTTGTGTGTCCTGTTCTACCCTCCGGGTCTTGTTGGATGTCGCGAGTGTTCCCCCGAGCCTCTTTATTCTTGCTTGGACGGCCGGATGGGTTGGTATGGTGCTCTGCTGGGGTTGCTGCTTTTCCCGGACCGAACTGTGGTCGGCCTACCGGCTTATTCGATGGTGGTGTGGGCTCCAAAGCCTTGCCATCGTATTGAGGGAGCCACCTACTGTTGTGGTGGGTTTTGTCTGGGACGGTAAGGCCGTATTCTTCGGCGGCCAGGACCTCGGTCCATCTATCGTTGAGCAAATCTTGGCTCACTTGAAGCTGCAGCTGCTTCCTCCTTAGGCTCCTTGCAGTGGCTATGAGCCGGCGTTTAAAGCGCTCCTGTTCTAGAGGTTCCTCAGGCACGATGAATTCCTCGTTGCCGAGGCTCTCTTCTTCCTCGGAGAGTGGAAGATAATTACTATCCTCCGAGTCTCCGTATGTGGCCTGTTCACCAGGGTTATCCTGCCCGCTTTCCTGGTCCTCCTGTTCGGATCCTGTCTCAACAGGGTCTTCGTTGTCCGGATTACTATCACCTCCGATGCTAATATTGTTTTCCCTTGAGTGACGTGACTGAGAGTGGCGCCGGGGGCGCCGGTGTTCGGACTGTGTACCAGGAGGCTTATCCTCGACTGGATCCTCCTTGTCATCGTCGAGATCATCGTTGGGTGTGTCCACCATACATACGTCGTACCAGGAAGTGGTCGCCCCATGTCTAGCGGATAGTAAGCTCTGGTTTTGCCCCTCATCGTCGTCCAAACCGTCGATGTCTTCGGAGCAGGGGTCAGGCGTGTTGGTTGGTTCTTCGACGGTGGCTATGGAGTGGGTGGCGGGTGGGAAGCAAAATTCTCCATCATCCGCCGTAAGGTCGAACCGAACATAGTTCGGCGACGAGCCGTCTGCCAGGGATAGGTTTTTTAGTGAGTTTAGTAGGTCGCCCATGGGCGAGTGTTGGAAGATATCCGCGGCGCTGAACTTGAAGATCGACAGCCGATCGAGTTCGGTATTCGCGGGCTCGCAGGGTTCGAACTCGATATCGGAGACAAATCCGGGGTTCCGTTGATGCAAGTATCGTACGAAGTGGAATCTGCATGCAGCTCCACCGCCGCCAAGTTGGTAGCCCCCATGATGGGGTTGATTTTCCCATCTTCGGACGACTTGATCTGCTTCGGATCTAAGGCCAGAGTTGTTACAGGAGCTATCTCCTAGATGCGGCCCGATGACAGGTTTAAGCCATGTTTATTGGGGCGAAGGGGAGCGGTTGCCGCGGTCTCGAATCCGTTGAAGATCAAGTCTCCACGGATGTCCGTGACGTAGTTCAGGCTTCCGAATCTGACCTGATGGCCAGGGGCGTAGCTATCGATCTGCTCCAGATGGCCTAGCGAGTTGGCCCGCAGTACGAAGCCGCCGAATACAAAGATTTGTCTGGGGAGGAAGGTTTCTCCCTGGATCACGTCATTACTGATGATCGAAGGGGCCATCGAATCCTTTTGTCGACGGCACAACGGAACTCTCAATGAAAGCACCAAGGCCGGTGTCAAAACCAGCGGATCTTGGGTAGGGGGTCCCAAACTGTGCGTCTAGGATTGATGGTAACAGGAGACGGGGGACACAATGTTTACCCAGGTTCGGGCCCTCTCTATGGAGGTAATACCCTACTTCCTGCTTGATTGATCTTGATGAATATGAGTGTTACAAGAGTTGATCTACCACGAGATCGTAATGGCTAAACCCTAGAAGTCTAGCCTATGAGTATATGGTAATGAATCTGTCCTATCCGGACTATGCCCTCCGGTTAATATAGACACCGGAAGGATCTAGGGTTACATGGAGTCGGTTACATAGGAGGGAATCTTCATAATTGGTCGCCTAGCTTGCCTTCCACGCCAAGGAGAGTCCAATCCGGACACGGGTATAGTCTTCGGTCTTCGTGTCTTCACAGCCCATCAGTCTGGCCCATGGATAACAGGCCGGACGCCCGAGGACCCCTTAGTCCAGGACTCCCTCACCCGCCGGTCTACATCCTAAGCACTTCGGGGTCTAGGTCCATCGCCCGTTGCACTCCGGATCGTTACATGTAGGGCGGGTCCAGGCTCCACCACTACAGGATGGTGCCGGCCCAGCCGTGCCGCAATGCTGAACTAGACGTCTGACAAAGCTTCGGCTGATACTGCGACGTCGAGGCCCATAACTATTCTCGCATGGTGGTTGGTGCGTAAAGGCCAAAGGCCAATTCAGAACAAATACCCAAACCATAGCGTATTATTGGTTTGCGGAGACGAGCAGAGACTCACGATAATGTGACCCCGTCGCCCCGTCTCGAGGAAATACGACAAGGGCTAGCCCAGCCCACTCGGGGGCGGCCTGCCGGCCCGGCCGTGCCTCGTAACCATCTTGCGGGTGCTCTCCGGACCCGCCCGACTTTCCCAAAGGTCTCAAGTAAAGTCAAGGTAACCGTGTGTCCAAACATCAAGGGGAAAACCCAAGGAATCACCCCCGGTGGATTCCACTCGATGTAATCATCAAGGTGAACATAACAGGGACCACCCTCGAGGTTCACACTTGAGGTGTTGAACGACAGAGCCGTATCGGGAATGGTGAAAGAGGAGATCACCCTCGATGACCATGACCGAATAGCTACACTACAGAATTATCATCAGGAGTGCGTTATGAGGGATCACCCTCGGCACTCGATAGTAGCTCTGCAGAGGCGAGCAACAAAAGGGGCGTGATGTGATGTGAGGTGTCGGGATCTGGTCGTCGATCACGTTGATCGAGTCGTCGATGATGAAGCAGGGGCAACAAGGACAAGCTGGGGGTCACTGATGGATCTCTAACCAACCTATATTAAGCAGTTTAGGACAAGCAGGTAGGTAACAATAGCAGGCTATGCATCAGAATAGGAGCAATCAATAACAGTAGCAAAATCTAATGCAAGCATGAGAGAATGGAATGGGCGATATCGGGATGATCAAAGGGGGGGCTAGCCTGGAAGCTCCACTGAAAGGGAAGAAGGGGTCGTCGTCGACGTAGTCGATCACAGCGGCATCAACAGCGGTCTCGGGGTCTATCGGAGAGAAGAAGAGGGGGAAGAAACAGTAAATATAAGGCACACAGATGCATGACATGACAAAAAGTAGCACTAGGCGTGTCCTAACGTGGTGTCACACGATACTGGCGAAGGGGGAAAACATCCGGGAAAGCTTTCCCGAAATTTGGCATTTTCGGACAGATGAAACGAAGGGGGATGGTTGCAGGTTCGCTATGCTAGGGACGTGTGGCAGACGAACGGGCTGCGTATTCAGATTAGTCTCGTCGTTCTGAGCAACTTTCATGTAGAAAATCTTTCCATCCGAGGTACGGTTATTTTTCTATGAATTAATAAAGTTTTAGCAATACTTTGAAATTATTATTAAATCTAAAATGGGGTTATTGCATCAGCATGACGTCATCATAACGTCAGCAGTCAACAGAGTTGACCCAAGTCAACCCTGACGTGTGGGACCGTTCTGTCATAGACTAACAACTAACTAAAAGTTTTAATTAACTAATCAAGTTAATTAGGTACTGGACAGAGTTAATTAAGTTAATTAATTGCCTATTTATTTATTTAATTAAATAATTACTTATTCTTATTTTTAAAATACATTTTGTTTTTTTAAAGGTGCTGGGGCCCCACGGTTAGTGGCCCAAAGGGCCAACCAGGTGTGCGCGCGTGCGGGTATCGGGCGTGGACGCCCGACGGGCGCAGCATCGCTCGAACGGGCGCGCCGGCAAGGCGCGGCCAGGGGCGGTGCAGGGCCGCTGGGGGGGGGGCGTCGGAGGCGGGCGACTACCGGGGGGCGTGCGGCTACGGGTGCGCACGGCTGCGGTGGCCATGGCGGGCAGCGGGGCCAGCGAGGCCGGTCGGTTCTAGGCGCGGTCAGCGATAGGCGGCGCGAGAGGCAGGTACGGTCGCCGGGCGGAGGCCGGGGCGAGCGGCGACGAGGCGAGCAGGGGAAGGGGGCGGCGAGCGGCACGAGGGGCGCGACCACGGGTGGCCACACGCGGGGTGCTGGCGCGGGGCACGACGGGCAGCAAGCGAGCGCGGTGGGCGGGGCACGTAGGCATGGCGAGCGCGGCCGGTGCAGGCGCGTGCGCCAGCGCGGTGGCGCTCGGGACGATAGAGAGAGGGGAGATGGGGTTGGGGGGGTGCGCTCACTGCCGTAGGAGCCGGCGTGGAGGAGGACGGGGACGATCCGGCAAGGGGGGGGAGGTCCAGCGACGGCGTGGCGTAGGGGTCGGGGCCCTCTGCCCCGATCCAGATGGGGAAAGGGGAGAGAGGCGTGCGGGGAGCGAGTGGGGGGGGGGTGGGGATCGGGAGGGATTAGGGTTCGGGGAGTGGGGTGGTCTAATAGGCCAAGGGGGCAGCCGGGGTGGGCCGGTTGGGCCGCGTGGGTGGCCAGCTAGGCATGTTGGCTCAGTTGTCTGGGAGGGGGGGGGTCTCTTTTGCATTTTATTTTCTGTTTAAATTTGACTAGTGTTTTCTATTAAACCGTAAATCTAAACAAGCTTTGTTAGATATGAGACTTACCTCATAAAACAAGCACATTAATTCTAGAGTCACAAAAAATTTGAGGCCAAAAGAAGTTGTCTAACCAATTTTAGAAATTGGAAAGGGCAAATTTAAATGCTGTTGGACCACTAAATAACTTTAGGGGCACTTTGGGAATCCAAAAGAGGTTGGTTCCAACATGAAAAATATCCAGGAATTGTTTGCCACACTTTGAACATTTTAGTTTTCATGTTTGACAAATTTGAATTTTTGACTTCAAATTTGAACTTGAATTTGGATTGCGATTTGGATCAACCGAGGATTAGCAACAGTAAGAGTGGTGACATGGCACTATCAACTTGGGATTATTGTAGCTTAATTATCCGGGCGTCACACCCATTCATGCATAGCTAGTGAGTGGTGTGAGTGGGACTAAAGTTTAGTCCCACCCCGAAAGTTGAGTGAGACTTGCACCTCTTTATAAGGTGAGCTCTTCTATCACTTGTATGAGCATGAGAAGAGGAGACCTACATGCGCGCTCCTCCTCCTCGCTCGCCTCGCCACGCCACGCCTCGTCACGACGCGCCGCGGGTTGCGGGAATGAGCCAAACCGAGGACAAAGCTATGCACGTTGTCTATATTTTTGTTGCTCGAGAAAAATTAATAAGTCATTAATTAAATTAATGGACGCGTTAATTACGCAGCCGTTTCCGATTCTTTTGGATTGTGGGGTTTTCTCCATGACCTACCCGACCCGCATTATATAGTCAGGCAGACGTCTACCCTAGCCGCCGCCGCATCGTATGGTTTCGCACCACCGTTCCAGATCATTGCGCCGCCATGCAAGTCTTCTCCATCCCTTCTTTCGGCATGCACCGCGAGAAGGGACAACAGGCCTCCGGAACCCCGCCTCTTGTGATCCTGTACGGGAGAGGGGCGATCAGGTTTTTTGGGAGCGCACTCGCGCGACTGCTGGTAGTGACGACTTCGCCAACGACAACTTCTTCCCCGACCTCGACAACCTCCTCATCAACGACATGGGCGACAATATCAACGCAAGCGGTTCTGCTCCCGCTGCACCGTATGTGATATTGTCCTCCTTGTTTGAGACCTTGCTAGAATTCTTAGTTCTAGTCTGTGCCCAAGATATGATCTGTTCATCTAATATGCTAGTCTGCATGATTAGTTTAGTCTATGTTCTTGCTGTCATGATTTATTTAGTGCTTATTCGGATTAAATCTCGTAGTAATTTGCTCATATATTCAACAGCTTTCACTCCATAAATTTCACAAGGGATGAAGCTTCTTTTTGCAAGGAGTGCTAAGAGCATCTACAACCGGACCCCTCAAACCCGTCTCAAAAGCCCGGGCAGGCCGCCCGGTCGTTGCCCAGTCACGATTTTTTGACCCGACGGGCCTCTCAAACGGCCCTCAAACACCCGGGCTGACCGGCACCCCCCATATCTAGCCTAAATATGGGGCGGATATGGACGTGCCTGGGCACGCCTGCCACGTCGGCCTGATGGCGTGGCCCCACATGGAAACGCCCAGAAACCCGGCGGTCCAACGAACGCCGTGCCCATCGCTGCGGTGTGAACGCCGCGTGGCACCGCTCCGGCTCGCCGCCCAAGACGAAATCTGGCTATTTAAGCCGGCCGGCGTCCCGCAACCCTAACCCAACCCCCTCCCCCCTCTCCGTGCCGCCAGTCCAAGCCCATCGACCTCCTCCCTCTCCCGCTCCGGCGCTCTGTCCACACTCGGCCACTCCGCCATGGTCCGGAGCAAGGTCACGTACTATGCCATGCTGACGCCGGAGCTCCGCTATGAGATCCAACAACAGATCCGGGCGAGGGAAGCTGCACGCGCCACCCGCATCGCTGTTGGGCTGCCTCCGGACTTGCCGGAGCCGGAGGAGGAGGAGGAGCAGCCGGGGGAAGAGGAGGAGGAGGAGGAGATGGATCCGATGCAGGTGCAGGAGGCGGAGGAGGAGGACCAGTAGGTGCCGGCCTTCAACAGGGAGCAGGCGGAGGCGGAGCCGTCGCCCAGTCGGATGAGATGGCCGAGCAGCAGGCCATCCTGGAGTTCATCCAGGATGAGGCCTATGTGGAGGCCAACCGGGCGTTCCTCTGGTGGCAGCAAGCGGAGACCGACGCGCTCTTCGACGAGCTCGACGCGGAGACAGAGGCGGAGGAGGCCGGAGCAGAGCAGCCGGAGGAGCCAGAGCTGCAGCTGCCGCCCATGCTGCCGGAGCTGGGCACGGAGATCGTGGTGATCTCCGACGAGGAGTAGCTATGATTGACGTAGTACATAGGTTCTATTTTCTTTTGCATGTCTTTGTATGGATATATCGAGTATGAGATGTCCGAATGCAACAAATGAAATTTAAGGTGTGCCCGGTCACTGCCCGCGGACGCGCCCGAGCACGTTCACGGGCGTTTGAGGGGCCGGATTTGCCATATGTGGCTGTAGATGCTCTAACACTCATGTGATGATGTCCATCTGTGTGCAAGAGAGGTTCTGAGTCTAGATACTTGTGTAACAAACTACACCCTCTATAAAAAGAGGGTGTCCACGATTTATGAAGTTTAACTTTGACAATCAATTAGACCAACAATACATAAGTCGTGCAACTTAAAACTTACATCATTCAAAAATTGTTCCAGATGAAAATTTCAATGTATACTTTTTATGACACATAGCCACATTTTATTGGTTAAATTTATTGCCAACTAAAATCTCAAAAAATGTGTGCCCTCTTTTTATAGCCAGAGGGGAGTATCTTGTGATTTCTGGCTTTCTAGCTGACGAAGGTCAGTCAGATATGCTTCCGCTCAATGAATAAAATGTTGTAAGGCGGAGCTTGCACAAAATAAAAGATGGTACCACCTCAAGAGAAAATGGACCACGAACAACAACCACCACCTACTCGAGTTTTTTAGGAACCAAAGACTGATTCATTTATAAGCCATATGTGTTGTTAACTTTCTATACTGATTGTCAAACCTTAAAATGTTTATCAAGAATCATTCAAAAGTGACACGTATTGATCTTTTTACGAGAGAAAAATGACATGCATAGTAACATAGAATGAGTCTATGAAAGGTCAGCAGTTTGATAACATCTACTATGATACTACAATTACATTACACTCTCTTTCTCAGTCCCATGATTTGTTGGTTCCCTAGTAGTTGTGCAAAGCGTTGAGTCCTTGACAAGCAAAGCTTAATTTAAAGCTAAATGGGTCACACGATCGGGACCTTACAATTCTCCTTCCGCTACGTGTACAAACTACCATGTACATCCAATCTTAAGTGTTCGTGCCGTTTCGTACGTCTTGGTCTTGCACAAGCACGAGAAATCTTTGTTTCCGTGTTCGCTGGTGAAGTGGTTCAACCGTGAGGCTCCACGGCACCCTTTGTATCCCTGCCATGTGTAGTGTACCGAGCTCGAAGACAAGAAGTCCAAAACTTTATATTTTAATTTTTTTTGTCGAGTTTTGTGCTGCTTACCCGAACAAGCCTATATGGTAAAGTTAGAGCATCAAGCACCCCCCCCCCCCCCCCCCCCAAAGGTAGGTTTTCTCTGCCTCCCGCCGGCGTCGCCGCCGGTCCGCCTCGCCTCCGGTGGCCTTAGGGTCATGGGAGCGGAGTGGATCCCGGCCCTTGCCGGTGGGAGGGCTCTGTTTTTACATCTTTCTTCGAGTATTGTTAGGATTTGTGTCCTGCTCGGAAAGGCGAAACGGCAGCGGCTCACTGAAGATGAAATAAGGTTCTCCCCGCCTAGCCCCCGTTCCGGTGGTGCATCTAGCACCGTCGGTGGGCGTGGGGAGACGTGTCTCCGATAGGTTTGTCATTGGTCGATTTGCTCGGATTTGGTTGTCATTCATCTACGTGCGAGTGTCTTCAGATTGGATCCTTTTGATTTATGCTACTCTTCATTGGCGACGGTTGCTGTTCTGTTGCGTTGGTTCTTTGGGACCTTAGCACGATGACTTCCCAACTGCCTACTACATCAAGTTTTGCCTGGCTCCGGCGAGGGAGGGGCGATGATAGCGGCCCGCCTTCAGTTGGGGAGATGTGTCTCCGGCTATTCTGTTGCGCTTCAGTGCTTGTAGTCGTCGTTTGGTGGTCTACGGATCTGAATGTAATTTTTATTATTTCTAGTATTCCTTGTACTACTGTGATTGAAGATGAATAGATAGGAAGTTTTATCAAATCATTAAGAAAAAGTTTTAGGATAGGAGAGAGAAAGTTTTAAGGCACCAGAGTAATTTCTGTCATAGCAGATGCTGTAAAAGTGGTGACCTAAAATACATTATGTGTTGAAGTATTGTTTTTTGGCACAAGGTGATGTAAGACATATGTTCTCTTGGGGTCCTGCCTGGTCCCTCTGGCCTAAAAAAATTATGGTAGCCGCACGGCTGTTGTATATTTGCGACATTCAGGGCCAATTTTTAGGGCCGCCCTAAAAATTTGCATATATTTTGGGTCTAAATGTCCTAAAAAGCAGTTTTGCCCTATTATATATCATCTGTTGGAGATGCTCTTATACATTTTTCTTATATCTTGTGAAACTATCTTTGTACATAAATCAATCCTATAACGGATATGTATACTTCTGCCCCTAGTTGGCACGCATTTGTCTATTTTGCCCTTACTTTCAAAGTGGCTTCAACTTTTCCTTAAAAAGTGAACAACTCTTATGTTTTTGCCCTTCCGTCACCATTACACCAGGTCAGCGTCATTTGACCGCCTTTGCAGTGTCGGGTTATCCACATTTCCCCTACGTACTCATCCATCGATGCGTGGGGCCCAAAACTCGCTCTCTCGCTCGCTCGCTGGACACGGCCATGTGGGCGTGGCGAAGAATGCACCCCTCCACGCTCTATCCCAAGACACTTCTCTCACCATCTCCCTCAAAAAAGACACTTCTCTCTCTCTCTCTCTCTCTGCATGCATCAATGCCACCAAAGACGAGATCTGTAGTACATTTGTCCACTCATACCAGTGAAAACTCTACAGATGACATGCAATACACCATCCACTCATAGTAGTGAAAACCTCTGCAGATGACCTGCAATACACATCATCCGCTCATAGCATCGATACCTCTATTGATGATACATGTAATACACATGGCCCACTCATAGCATCGACACCTTGATAGACAAGACCCGCAGTGCACATCGTCCACTCGTAGCATCGATACATCGATGTATGAGACATACAATACATAACTCCTGCTCATAGCATCCATAGTTGTATAGATGAGGCCTACACTGAACACCCTCCATGTTGTGGGCAAGCAAAGGTGCCATAGAGGAGGACCAAGCCATAGAGGAGGAGCTTGAGGCCGGGATCGGCCCCACCATGTTGCGGGCAGGCAAATGTGCCATGACGGGGTCAGGGGCAAATACTTGCAAATTTTTAAATGCACTTGTGCAACTGGAATAAATAAACATATGAGTAGATCCCTATTCGTTAAAAAGAAAAAAGAAAAAGATGGATAACAACACATGCAATGCAAAAAACTAACACAATAACAATAAACTAAATAAATTTACAAAGAAGACACCAATTCATTGAAAATCATGGTAAAAAAAGTAGTAATACACAAATCAACGCAAAATAGTAAAAAATGCATACAACACTTATACGTCCATTTTGCATCATGTTTTCCTACTGTTATTTATAATGTTTTTATGTATAATAATGCTTTTGGAGTATTTCTAATGCCTTTTCTCTCATAATATGCAAGGTTTACACAAAGAGGGAGAATGCCGAAAACTAGAATTCTGGACCTCAAAAAGCTACGTCAGAGTCAACTATTCTGCACATCTCCAAATAAGCTAAAACTTCACAGAGATTAATTATGGAATATTTAAGAATTATTGGAGCAAATAACTACCAGAGGGGTCCCACCAGATGAGCACAACCCACCTGGGCGCGCCCTGGTGGGTTGTGCCCTCCTCGGCCCACCTCCGGCCCATCTTCTGGTATATAGGTCATTTTGACCTAGAAAAAATAGGGGGGGCTTTCGGGACGAAGCGCCGCCGTCTCGAGGCGGAACTTGGGCAAGAGCACTTTTGCCCTCCGGCAGAGTGATTCCGCCGAGGGAACTTCCCTCCCGGAGGGGGAAATCATCGTCATCATCATCACCAACAACTCTCCCATCTTTGGGAGGGCAATCTCCATCAACATCTTCAACATCACCATCTCCTCTCAAACCCTACTTCATCTCTTGTGTTCAATCTTTGTACGGGAACCTTAGATTGGTACTTGTGGGTGACTAGTACATCTTGTAGTTGATTACTATATGGTTTATTTGGTGGAAGATTATATGTTCAGATGCATTATGCTATTCAATACCCCTCTGATCTTGAGCATGATTATCATTTGTGAGTAGTTACTTTTGTTCTTGAGGTCACAGGAGAAGTCATGTTGCAAGTAATTATGTGAACTTGATATGTGTTCGATATTTTGATGATATGTATGTTGTGATTCCCTTAGTGGTGTCATGTGAACGTCGACTACATGACACTTCACCTTATTAGGGCCTAAGGGAATGCATTATGGAGTAGTTAATAGATGATGGGTTGCTAGAGTGACAGAAGCTACTTCGTAAGGGACTAATTTGGATCCATAAGTTTAATGCTATGGTTAGATTTTATCTTAATACTTTTCTCGTAGTTGCGGATGCTTGCGAGGGGGTTAATCATAAGTAGGAGGTTTGTTCAAGTAAGAACAACACCTAAGCACCGATCCACCCACATATCAAATTATCAAAGTAGCGAACACGAATCAAGCCAACATGATGAAATTCCCGTGTACCCTCAAGAACCTTTTGCTTATTATAAGAAACCGTTTTGGCCTGTCATTTGCCACAAAAGGATTGGGCTACCTTGCTACACTTTATTTACCGTTACCGTTACTTGCTCGTTAAAAATTATCTTGCTATCAAATTACCTGTTACCGACAATTTCAGTGCTTGCAGTTAATACCTTGCTGAAAACCACTTGTCATTTCCTTCTGCTCCTCGTTGGGTTCGACACTCTTACTTATCAAAAGGACTACGATTGATCCCCTATACCTGTGGGTCATCAAGGCTCTTTTCTGGCGCCGTTGCCAGGGAGTGAAGCGCTCTTGGTAAGGAAAAATTATTACTACATGCTGAAATTTATTGTCACTTGTTACTATGGACAATCATCCTATGAGGGGTTTGTTTGGGGTATCTTCACCTTGACCGGAACCACAATTAGTTACCCCTCAACCTACTACACCTACTGAAAATATTGCTTATGAAATTCCTTCGGGTATGATAGAACAACTGCTAGCTAATCCTTATGCAGGAGATGGAACTGAACATCCTGATATGCATTTCATATATGTGGATGAAATTTGTGGATTATTTAAGCTTGCAGGTTTATCCGGAGATGAAGCTAAGAAGAAGGTTTTCCCTTTATCTTTTAAGGGAAAGACATTGACATGGTATAGGCTATGCGATGATATTGGATCTTGGAATTGGAATCGATTAAAATTGGAATTTCACCAAAAAAATATCCTATGCATCTAGTTCATCGTGATCGGAATTATATATAAAAAATTTGGCCTCGTGAAGGAGAAAGTATCGCTCTATCTTGGGGGAGGCTTAAGTCAATGTTATATTCATGCCCCAAACACGAGCTCTCAAGAGAAATTATTATTCAAAATTTTATGCTCGGCTTCTCGTGATGATCAATCCATGCTCGATACTTCTTGTACTGGTTCTTTTATGAAGAAGACTATTGAATTCAGGTGGGATCTTTTAGAAAGAATTAAACACAACTCTGAAGACTGGGAACTCGACGAAGGTAAAGAGTCAGGTATTAAGCTTGAGTTTGATTGTCTTAAATATTTTATGAATACCGATGCTTTTCAAAAGTTTAGCACTAAATATGGACTTGACTCTGTGATAGTAGCCTCATTCTGTGAATCATTTGCTACTCATGTTGATCTCCCTAAGGGGAAGTGGTTTAAATATCATCCCCCTATCAAAGAAGAAATTAAAGAACCTGTCTTAGCTAAATATGAAACTATAATTTACAATGTTGATCGAGTTGTGCCTACTGCTTATATTGAAAAAAAACCTTTCCCTGATAGGATAAAGGAACATGCTAAGGTTTCAGCTGTGGTTCACAAGAGTAATATTAGAGCACCTAAACCTGCTGAACAAATAAAAGTAGAACCTAGTGTTGCTACGGTTAAAGATCTACTGGTAGAAAATATTGATGGGCATGTTATTTACTTCTGTGATGAAGCTTCTAGAATTGCCAAACCCAATGGAAAGATAAGCATAGACCTGTTGTTGGCATGCCTCTGTCTCAGTTAAATTAGGAGATCACTGTTATCATGGTTTATGTGATTTAGGTGCTAGCATGAGTGCTATTCCTTTTACCTTATACCAAGATATTATGAATGATATAGCACCCACTGAAATAGAAGACATAGATGTCACTATTAAACTTTCTAATAGAGACACCATCACACCACTTGGGATTGTTAGAGATGTTGAAGTCTTGTGTGGGAAAATATAATACCCTACTGATTTTCTTGTTCTTGGTCCCCACAAAATTACTTTTGTCCCATTATCTTTGGTAGACCTTTCTTGAACACAGTCAATGCTACTATAGATTGTCATAAACAAACTGTCAGTGTTCGCTTTGGTGATGAGTCTCATGAATTTAATTCTCCAAGTTCAATAGACAACCTCATAAAAAAGAATTGCCTAGTAAGGACGAAATAATTGGTCTTGCTTCTATTGCCGTGCCTCCTACTGATCCACTAGAACAATATTTGCTAGACCATGAAAATGATTTGCATATGCATGAAAGAAATGAAATGGATAAAAAATTCTTCGAACAACGACCTCTGCTTAAACACAATTTGCGTATTGAAACTCTTGGAGGTCCTCCTCCACCTAAGGGTGACCCCGTGTTTGAATTAAAACAATTACCTGACACTTTGAAATATGCTTATCTTGATGAGAAAAAGATATATCCTGTTATTATTAGTGCTAACCTTTCAGAACATGAAGAAGAAAGATTATTGAGAATTCTGAAGAAGCACCGAGCCGCTATTCGATATACTCCTGATGATCTTAAGGGCATTAGTCCCACTCTCTGTTAGCACAAGATTAATATGGAACCTGATGCTAAACCCGTTGTTGACCATCAATGACGTTTGAATCCTAAAATGAAAGAAGTGGTAATAACTGAAATATTAAAGCTTCTGGAAGCAGGTATAATCTATGCCATAGCTGATAGTAGATGGGTGAGCCCTGTTCATTGTGTCCCTAAGAAGGTAGGTATTACTGTTGTTCCTAATGATAAAAATGAACTTATTTCACAAAGGATTGTTACTGGGTGTAGAATGCTAATTGATTTTAGAAAATTAAACAAAGCAACTAGAAAAGATCATTACCCTTTGCCTTTTATTGATCAAATGCTAGAAAGATTATCAAAGCACACACACTTTTGTTTCCTAGATGGATATTCTGGTTTTTCTCAAATACTTGTGTCACAACCTGATCAAGAGAAAACCACTTTTACTTGCCCTTTTGGAACTTATGCTTATAGACGTATGCCTTTTGGTTTATGCAATGCACCTGCTACCTTTCAAAGATGTATGACTGCTATATTCTCTGATTTTTGTGAAAATATTGTTGAGGTTTTCATGGATGATTTTTCTGTTTATGGAACTTCTTTTGATGATTGCTTGAGCAACCTTGATCGAGTTTTGCAAAGATGTGAGCAAACTAATCTTGTGTTGAATTGGGAGAAGTGCCACTTTATGGTTAATGAAGGTATTGTCTTGGGCCATAAAATTTCTGAACGAGGTATTGAGGTGGATAAAGCTAAAGTTGATGCAATCGAGAAAATGCCATTTCCTAGAGATATTAAAGGTATTCATAGTTTCCTTGGTCATGCTGGTTTCTAAAGAAGATTTATTGAAGACTTCTCTAAAATTTCTAGGCCTCTTACAAATCTTTTACAAAATGATGTTCCATTTGTTTTTGATGATGATTATGTAGAAGCCTTTGAAACACTTAAGAAAGCCTTAATTTCTGCACCTATTGTTCAACCACCTGATTGGAACTTGCCTTTTGAAATCATGTGTGATGCTAGTGATTATGCTGTTGGTGTTGTTCTAGGAGAAAGAGTTGATAAGAAATTGAATGTTATCCATTATGCTAGTAAAACTCTAGACAGTGCTCAAAGAAATTATGCTACCACTGAAAAAGAATTTTTAGCAGTCGTGTTTGCTTGTGATAAATTCAGATCCTACATTGTTGATTCCAAAGTAATTGTTCACACCGATCATGCTGCTATAAAATATCTCATGGAAGAGAAAGATCCTAAACCTAGACTCATTAGATGGGTTCTCCTACTACAAAAAATTGATTTACATATCACCAATAGAAAAGGAGCTAAGAACCCCGTAGCTGATAACTTGTCTAGGTTAGAAAATATTCTTGATGACCCACTACCTACTGATGATAGCTTCCCTGATGAACTACTAGCTGCAATAAATGTTTCTCAAAATACTCCTTGGTATGCTGACTATGCTAATTATATTGTTGCTAAATATATACCACCTAGTTTCACATACCAACAAAAGAATAAATTCTTCTATGATTTAAGACACTACTTTTGGGATGCCCCACATCTTTATAAAGAAGGAGTAGATGGTATTATTAGACGTTGTGTACCTGAGCATGAACAGGAACAAATCCTACGGAAATGTCACTCCGAAGCTTATGGAGGGCATCATGCGGGTGATAGAACTGCTCATAAGGTATTGCAATCTGGTTTTTATTGGCCTATTCTCTTCAAGGATGCCAGTAAGTTTGTTTTATCTTGTGATGAATGTTAAAGAATTGCTAATATCGGTAAGTGTCAAGAATGCCTATGAATTATTCATTTGCTGTTGAACCATTTGATGTTTGGGGTTTCGATTATATGGGACCTTTTCCTTCCTCCAATGGGTATACTCATATTTTGGTTGTTGTTGATTATGTCACTAAGTGGGTAGAAGCTATTCCAACCAGTAGTGCTGATCATAACACTTCCATTAAAATTCTTAAAGAAGTTATTTTCCCGAGGTTTGGAGTCCCTAGATATTTAATGACTGATGGTGAATCACACTTTATTCATGGTGCTTTCCGTAAAATGCTTGCTAAATATGATGTTAACCATAGAATTGCATCACCCTATCACCCTCAATCTAGTGGTCAAGTTGAACTTAGCAATAGAGAAATAAAATTAATATTACAAAAAACTGTTAATAGGTCCCGAAAGAATTGGTCTAAGAAATTAGATGATGCACTTTGGGCTTACAGAACAGCATACAAAAATCCTATGGGTATGTCTCCTTACAAAATGGTTTATGGAAAAGCTTGTCATTTGCCTGTAGAGTTAGAACATAAATCATCTTGGGCAATTAAAGAGCTCAACTACGATTTAAAACTTGCCGGTGAAAAGAGGTTATTTGATATTAGCTCACTAGATGAATGGAGAACCCAAGCCTATGAAAATGCCAAACTGTTCAAAGAAAAAGTTAAAAGATGGCATGACAAAAGAATCCAAAAGCGGGAATTCAAAGTTGGTGAATATTTCCTTTTGTACAACTCTCGTTTCAGATTCTTTGCAGGAAAACTTCTCTCTAAATGGGAAGGGCCATATATTATCGAGGAGGTTTACCGCTCTGGAGCTATCAAGATTAATAATGCTGAAGGTACTAACCCGAGGGTGGTCAATGGTCAAAGAATTAGACACTATATCTCAGGTACACCTATTAATGTTAAAAGCAATATTATCCAAATCATTACACCGGAGGAACATATAAAAGAAACCTTCCGGAACACTCCAGAATAACCGAAAAAGAGGAGGTACATGATACGGTAAGTAAACGGACCCCGAAGTCAGTTTGGGAATATTACAAAAAATAGGAAAATAAGAAACAACCAGGAAGGCAACCCTGGTGGGCACAAGACACCAGGGCGCGCCCAGGTGTGTTGTGCCTACCTCGGTTACCTTCCGGACTCCGTTTTTCTCCTGTTTGCTTGTCCCCCAAGATAAAAATTCTTTATATACCCCCCGAACGCATTAACCTCCGTATCGCGGATAAATCCTCTATTCTTCTTTCTTGCTATTTTTCTGACAGATATGCAATTATGTCTTCTCAAGATTCAGAGGAAGAGAGCCTGTTTCTTGCCAGCCTCTGGACTTAAACATCTTCAAGAAGACTTTTCCCTATATGTGGTTTACAGATGAGGAGGATGAAGATGAACCTACTCCACCTCGTTTCCTGAAGGAGAGCAAGGAAGCATTATGCAAGAGGATATTGAAGCTCGAGATGGAGAACGATGAGTTGAGGATAGACAATTTTACCCTTCGACATAAGCTGGAAAAAGGGGATAAACCTACTACCTCATCACCACCTCCTCCTTCATCACCAAAGGAGACTTGAGTTCATGGCATGGGCACTTCCCTTGGCTTGTGCCAAGCTTGGGGGAGGTGCCCCGGTATCGTATCACCACCACTATCTTTGCCCTTATTTATCTTAGTTCGATCCTTAGTTATCTTTTGAATTAGTTGAATAAAAGTTTAGTTTGAATCCTTTCTCTTCGAGTGTTTGCTTAGTGATCTATCTATCTATCTATCTACCTATCTACCTATCTATCTATGTAATCGTGTGCGAGATATATAATAAAGAGTAGTTCAAGTTTTGCTTTCTTTACTTTTATGATTCAACAAAAATAAAAATAAATAATAAAAATATCATATGCTAATCTTATGGTAAGTAATGACATAACATAAAGAAAAGTATAAGTGGTAAAATTTATTGGAGATTGACAAACATAGCATGGCACTTCACCTTATTAGGGCCTAAGGGAATACATTGTGGAGTAGTTATTAGATGATGGGTTGCTAGAGTGACAGAAGCTTAAAACCTAGCTAGTTTATGCACTACTTCGTAAGGGACCGATTTGGATCCAAAAGTTTAATGCTATGGTTAGATTTTATCTTAATACTTTACTCGTAGTTGCGGATGCTTGTGAGGGGGTTAATCATAAGTAGGAGGTTTGTTCAAGTAAGAACAAAACCTAAGCATCAATCCACCCACATATCAAATTATCAAAGTAGTGAACACGAATCAAGCCAACATGATGAAAGTGACATGGTGAAATTCCCGTGTACCCTCAAGAACGTTTTGCTTATTATAAGAAACCGTTTTGGCCTGTCCTTTGCCACAAAAGGATTGGGCTACCTTGCTGCACTTTATAAACCGTTACCGTTACTTGCTCTTTACAAATTATCTTGCTATCAAATTACCTGTTACCGACAATTTCAGTGCTTGCAATTAATAACTTGTTGAAAACCACTTGTCATTTCCTTCTGCTCCTCGTTGGGTTCGACACTCTTACTTATCGAAAGGACTACGACTGATCCCCTATACTTGTGGGTCATCAAGGCTCTTTTCTCACGCCATTGCCGGGGAGTGAAGCGCTCTTGGTAAGTGGAAATTGGTAAGGAAAAATTATTACTACGTGCTGAAATTTATTGTCACTTGTTACTATGGAGAATCATCCTTTGAGGGGTTTGTTTGGGGTATCTTCACCTCGACTGGAACCACAATTAGTTACCCCTCAACCTACTGCACATACTGAAAATATTGGTTATGAAATTTCTTCGGGTATGACAGAACAACTACTAGCTAATCCTTATGCAGGAGATGGAACTGAACATCCTGATATGCATTTGATATATGTGGATGAAATTTATGGATTATTTAAGCTTGCATGTTTATCCGGAGATGAAGCTAAGAAGAAGGTTTTCCCTTTATCTTTGAAGGTAAAGACATTGACATGGTATAGGCTATGCGATGATATTTGATCTTGGAATTGGAATCGATTGAAATTGGAATTTCACCAAAAAAATTATCCTATGCATCTAGTTCATCGTGATAGGAATTACATATATATATATATATATATATATATATATATATATAATTTCTGGCCTCATGAAGGAGAACTATAATACGAAGGAAGAGAAGATTCCTCTATTAATTCTCAAATCCAATCCTACAATCCAAAGGACGTCATTGTAGAAACTTTATCGATATGATTTCATCCCTTCAAAGATCTGCGATACGTCTCCACCGTATCTACTTTCCCTAATGTTTTTCCTCTTGTTTTGGACTCTAATTTGCATGATTTGAATGAAACTAACCCGGACTGACGCTGGTTTCAGCAGAACTACCATGGTTTTGATTTTGTGCAGAAATAAAAGTTCTCGGATTGGAACGAAACTTTTTGGAGAATTATTTCAGAATAAAAGAAAAATACTAGAGCCAAGAACCACCGGAGGGGCCCCCATGGGTGAGCACAACCCAACAGGGCGCCCCCCTCCAGGCGCGCCTAGGTGGGTTGTGCCCACCTGGTGGCCCCGCAGACCATGATCCCGACTCCATAAATACCTATATTTGGAGAGAAAAATTAGGGAGAAAGAATTATCGCGTTTCACGAGACGGAGACGCCGCCGCCTCCTGTTGTTCATCGGGAGGCCAGATCTGGAGTCTGTTTGAGGCTCCGAAGAGGGGAATCTTCGATCTTCATCATCACCAACCCCCCTTCATCGCCAATTCCATGATGCTCCCCACGGGGAGTGAGTAATTCCTTCATAGGCTCACTGGTCAGTGAGGAGTTGGATGAGGTTCATCATGTAATCAAGTTAGTTTTGTTAGGGCTTGATCCCTAGTATCCACTTTGCTCTGAGATTGATGTTGCTATGACTTTGCCATGCTTAATGCTTGTCACTTTGGGCACGGGTGCCATGATCTCAGATCTGAACCGTTTATGTTGTCACCATTATATCTTTGTTCAAGATCCGATCTTGCAAGCTATATGGACCTGGTATGTGTTATGATCCGTAAACCTTGGAGTGACAGTACTCGGGATACTTTCCGGGGATGGCCGTAGTTTGAGGAGTTCATGTATTCACTATGTGTTAATTCTTTGTTCCAGTTCTCTATTAAAAGGAGGCCTTAATATCCCTTAGTTTCCTTATGGACCCCGCTGCCACGAGAGGGTAGGACAAAAGATGTCATGCAAGTTATTTCCATAAGCACGTATGACTATTTACGGAATACATGACTACATTATATTTATGAACTAGAGCTAGTTTTGTATCGCCCTAGGTTATGACTATTATATGATGAATATCATCCAACGAATCCACCGATCCAATGCCTACGAATTTTCCACATATTGTTCTTGCTAAGTTACTATTGCTGCCGTTACTGTTACACTTGTTACAAATCATTGCGATCACTGTTACCGTTACTATTGTTGTTAATACTACTATCAAAATTATCATATTAATGTGCTAGTGATCACCTTGCTGCAGATATTTAATATCTAGGTGTGGTTGAATTGACAACTCAACTGCTAACACTTGCAAATATTCTTTGGCTCCCCATATGTCGAATCTATAAATTTGGGTTGAATACTCTACCCTCGAAAACTGTTGCAATCCCCTATACTTGTGGGTTATCAAGACCTTTTTCTGGCGCCGTTGCCGCGGAGCATAGCTATATTTGTTGAGTCACTTGGGATTATTATCAATTTATCACTATGAAGAATTTGAAGGATACCAAGACTAAGATTTTCCCTCTAATACGAGGGGAGGTAAGGAGCTGCCATCTAGCTCTGCACTTGATTCACCTTCTATTTTGAGTAAACTTGCAACACCACCACATGCTATTAATCCTGATATGTCACAAGTTATTGATGATGCTACTGATGCAAATATGCCCTAGAGGCAATAGTAAAATGGTTATTATTATATTTCCTTAATCATGATAAAGGTTTATTATTCATGCTAGAATTGTATTTACTAGAAACTTAAATACATGTGTGAATTCGTAAACAAATACCATGTCCCTAGTAAGCCTCTACTAGACTAGCTCGTTGATCAAAGATGGTTAAGGTTTCCTAACCATTGACATGTGTTATCATTTGATAATGGGATGACATCATTAGGAGAATGATGTGATGGACAAGACCCATCCGTTAGCTTAGCATATTGATCGTTCAGTTTATTGCTATTGCTTTCTTCATGTCAAATACATTTTCCTTCGACTATGAGATTATGCAACTCCTGGATATCGGAGGAATACCTTGTGTGCTATCAAATGTCACAACGTAACTGGGTGATCATAAAGATGCTCTACAGGTATCTCTGAAGGTGTTTGTTGAGTTGGCATAGATCAAGATTATGATTTGTCGCTCCGAGTATCGGAGAGGTATCTCTGGGCCCTCTCGGTAGTACACATCATAAGCTTGCAAGCAAATGACTAAGGAGTTAGTTAGGAGATGATGTATTATGGAATGAGTAAAGAGACTTGTTGGTAACGAGATTGAACTAGGTATGAAGATACCGACGATCGAATCTCGGGCAAGTAACATACCGATGGACAAAGAGAATTATGTATGTTGTCATAAGGTTCGACCGATAAAGATCTTCGTAGAATATGTAGGAGCCAATATGGTCATCCAGGTTCCCCTATTGGTTATTGACCGGAGAGGTGTCTCGGTCATGTCTACATAGTTCTCGAACCAGTAGGGTCCGCACGCTTAACGTTCGTTGACGATATAGTGTTATATGAGTTATATGATTTGGTGACCGAATGTTGTTCGGAGTCCCGGATGAGATCACGGACATGACAAGGAGCTCCAGAATGGTCCGGAGGTAAAGATTGATATATAGGACGATGATATTCGGACATCGGAATAGTTTCGGAGTGCATCGGGTAGTCATCAGGTCACTGGAAGGGGTTCCGGACACCCGCGGTAAGTGTATGGGCTTAATGGGCCAAAGGAGGGGACAGACCAGCCCACTAAGGGGCTGGTGCACTCCTCTACATGGCTGGCCTGCCCTAGGGGAAGGAAAGAGGAGGGGTGGTGCCTCCTGCCTTTCCCTCCTCAGGAGAAAAAGGAAAGGAGGGGGCGCCACCTCCTCCTTCCTTCCTCCCGCACTCAAATAAGGAAAGGGGGCGCCACTTGGGAGAGACCCCAAGTAGGATTCGGCCTACTTCGGGCGCCTCCTTGGCTGCTCCTCCCTCCCCCACCTATATATATGTGGGAGGGGGGCGCCACACATAACCACGACAATCTCTTAGCCGTGTGTGGTCATACGTGTATCTATTATTTTTGATTGTTTCATGCCTGTCGGGGATATACCCCGCGGTATGACCCGGCCGGAGATATGACCCGGATGGGCTTGGTGTTTCATTGGTCAGCCGGCAGATCATAACCCGGCAGATCTTAAGTCAGATCATAACCCGACAGATGTTATGTCAGATCATAACCCGGCAGATGTTATGTCAGATCATAACCCGAGAGATGTTAAGTCAGATCATAACCCGACAGATGTTATGTCAGATCATAACCCGGCAGATGTTAAGTCAGATGGTAAGTCAGATGGTAAACCGGCAGACAGTCATAACCCAGCAGACAGAGTCGCCTGGGGTTAATAAGCTCGAGATGTTAAGAAGCCCAAGAGGTTAAGAAGCCCATGAAGAGAAGTCAGAATAGTTTAAGTCTTAGTCCGAGATGGACTCTACATGTAACCCGCCCCTTCATCTTATATAAGGAGGGGCAGGGCACCCCAAGAGGGGGAGGAATAATCTTAAGGCTAGACATAACTAGGAGAGCCGGTTTACGGCGACTCCCTCGTGATGATAATGAGACCTAGCCCCAAACAACATGTAGGGTTATTACCGGATGATGTTTCCCGGGGCCCGAAGCTGTCTAAACCCTTGTCTTGTGTTGCGTCTCTCGATTCCGCTCAACCCCTCTCAAGCTACCACATAGATGCGTTGGCCTCACGACTAAGTCCTCACACTAGGACATCTGCCGTGATAATTCCACGACAGTTGGCGCCCACCGTGGGGCTTGCGCACGGTGGTGTTAGTTCTTGGAGGGATCTCTTCTAGGGTTCAAGAAGCTCGTAATTTGTGAGGAACAAGTGTTTTACTACTGACTCAACTCAGTATGCACCGGGGAGAATTGTCAAAACCGCCGAAATAGCACAAGAAGAGAAGAAAGGAAGACTACGACCCGGACGAGGAGTCAAATCTACCAGGGTTGACCCGCCTTGCTGGATCCAAGTCACCACCACGGTTTTGTTGAGCCATTCCAATTTACTCGCCGAGTCACCATCGCCATCGCTAACCTGGCAACAAAAGGACCAGAACAATAGCCCTCGATTTGGATTTACACGGGGAGTTTAAAAAGAAAAAAAGGAAAGAAGCAAATCAATCACGATCCGGAAGTGGATACAACATTGACCCGGCTTCCGCGCTGCCTCCCTCGGCCGGCATGGCTTCTGAGCCGCCGTGGTCGAGTCCCCAGTGGCTCGCCCCGCGGCCTCTTTGCTCCGCCCACCACCGAAGTATCACCAATCCACCCCTCCGCTGCGTATTGGTCGGGGCTCTCCGAGCCGTATCCGCTGCTAAACCGCCGTGGCCTCCGCCGCGTCGGCCCGTACCTTGGTGTTATTCAACTGTGCTACTGCCGCTACCTACGCCGCAAGCTGCTGCCGTGACTCGCCCCTGCCTTGCGCGGTCTTTGCGGCAAACCGCCGCAGTACGACCCGCCTCCGAGCCACCCGAGCTGGTGAAACCACCACCCCAGACCACGCCAAAGCCGCCATGGTGACTCGCCAGCCCCGGCCTCAACCACCGCTGCCGTAGCCTCTGCCTTAAACCGCCCTCACCTCCTCCTCCTCTGCGTGCTTGCGCTGAACCGGCCACGGCCTCCTTCTGCTTCCAGCCCACCGTCGCGGACGCGCGTTGTGCCGCCGCCGCTCAGTTTCTGTCGCCGGCTCGACCCCGCCCTGTTTCCACTGCGGTTGAGCCGCCACCACCATCGCTTCATGGGACGCCGTGGCCTTCGTGGGCCGCCATCACATCGTCAAGCGAGCCGCGCCTGAGCCGCCGCCACCAAGACCCGCCATGGCTTGTTCCGGTTGTCGCCGGCCGATTCTCCTTCGTCGCCACAACCCGCCCCCGTAGCCTTGCCCTCGAGTTGCTTTGCCCGGTCGAACAGCCGCGCCAAGTCGCCACGCCTCGGGTCGGTAGCCACCTCTAGCAGATGCTGTTTCTGCGGCCGCACGTCCGCATTTGTCGAACCGCCGCCAGGTGGCTGACCCGCTGTTGCGGCCCGTTCCCCTGCTCTAAGTTGCGTTGGATCCCTGTGCGCCGAACCGCCGCGGCCTCGCTGAGAATTGTGGTAGCACCTCTTCATCCACCTTGAGCCGCCGATGCCTTTCCAACCCGCCGCCGGTCGAACAGCCGCGCCTGTCCCGCTTCTAAATCGCCAGCGCCGTAAGTCGCCGTTTCCGCTGCTCGCCTCCATCTTTACTGAGGCTTCAACAAGATCCAAACCGCCCGGACTGCTCACTTCGACTACGGCCTACTTCGAGCCGGCCCCGCGCAGACCTCGCGGGCAACTTCGGCTGCTGCCGTGAGTCGCCAAGACCATCATGGCCCCGCCTCCGCTGGCATCCGCTGACTCACCGACGTCGCCGAGCCACACCTGTTGGAGCTTCTGCTACCTCAACCCGCTACCTAGCCGCGGGTCACCTCACCCTCGCTGCTCCGCGCAGGCACCCCCGCCTCCGCCGTCCCGGCCCTGTGCTGTTTCCGTGGCCGACTCCGTTCTTCGTCTCTGCGGCGTCCCCGCTTTGAACGGGTTGCTGCGCCGCCCAGGTTGACTCCGATGCCGCACTCACTGTGGTTCGCCGCTATAAAGTGCCGGATTGGGTTCGCTTTGCCGCGACCCGCCCGCGTGCGCCAGCCTCTAGCTCTGCTCCTTCCCCGACAGCTGTGAACCGGCTGACTAAAATGACCTTTGACCCGTAGGTGATCTACGGGCATGGACGCCAGAGCAGGAGCCTTGCTTTCCCTGTGCTTGCTCTACCTGGAAAGAAGGAAACGAAGGAAAAGTCAAGGGCGATTCAAAAAAAAAATCCAATGGTCAACATGACCCGGAGAGTCTCCTTTTGAGCCACCCGGTGCCGAGCTTTAAGCCGCCATCTCCATCGCAGCCATGAGAGAGTGGCTAAATTATAGTTGCAGTTACTGGAGGTGATCTATGGACGCTATATACGACTCATTTTCTGTCCAGACGAATCAGGTGAAAGCGGTCCAATCGATTTTTATTGATACGTTTTTACTTTCTTCGAGAACAATTACTCTCGTTTGTGCAATTTCTTATGCAGAATTCACCATTACAAAGGAGGCCATCAAGCTATGGCCCTTACCTACACCGGATGGGTCAATGGACAAGGTCAATTATAACCCGCCGAGATTCAACATATTCCGGCAATCCGCTGGTCATATCATGATCAAGCATGGAGAGTCTCAAGCCAACTCCTCGAGTAATCTTAAGACTCGGGGGCTACGATGACATGACTTAGTAAACATTGTGAGATTCAAGATCCCAGATCATTGGAGGGAAGGTAACCTGGTTCTGGAGGCTACCGCCATATTGGTGAAAATTTAAAGTCCGTCAGAAAATTGCCGGCTCAAAATGAAGATTCTGGTTTAAAATCCGGCTCAAGAGACATCTCTCTCCCACAAAGCACTGAAGCTCTTAATATCCGGTTTAAAAACTGGTTCAAGGGAAATTTATCTACCACAAAGCTTTGAAGCTTTCAATAGCCGGTTCAAAATCCCGGTTCAAGAAGAATTTATCTCTTGCAAAAAGTTAAAGGTTGCCGAAGAGGACCTGTTGCCATGATGCGCGGTTCAAACATGGGTATCCTGCCTTATTGGCTTATCATATTATTGATCACATGGGGGCTTCCTGCTCATTGAAGTGAAGCTATGATTACCCTTTAATCCGGCTTATATGCCATTTTTACAAAACACTTGGGGGCTTGCTACCCAGGTTAAAGGGACCAAAGAGAGTCTGTTGCAAGGCACAACTCAAACATAGGTGCCCATTGAGCATAGCTCAGAAATATTGCTTGGGGCTCTTTTGTTCTAAAGAACAAGAGTTGCTATAACCCTTGTGATAGGCTTAAAAGACGGGCTTGGAAGTCAGGTGTATTCACCTAAAACCCCGGGTTATCCTGCCTTTTTAAGTAAGCCACTCTGCCCAGGTATTCCTGGAATGACCCGCCGAACGTTTGACAAGTCAACCTTATGCAGACCCTAAACTTGTCAAAGTTAAAACGATGATTGGTTATGTGAGGTCCATCTTATAAGGTTTGTATAATGGTTTAACTCAGTGGCCTGTGCAGCCCGTGAAAGCACTCGATTTTCGGCCTGGCAGCCCATGAAAAGCCTCGTTTTTCGTTTGTTTTTATTCGATAGATCTTTTGAGGTTTATTTGATGAGGCTTATAATGCTTTATGATTCACCGGTGTTTATTAACCCGGCCTGGCTTTTGACTATAAGTTGCCAGTATATGAGGAGAAAGTATCCAATGTTTATTAACCTGGCCTGGCTTTGGACTATAAGTCGCCAGTATATATTTGGATTGCGCCATTGGAATCATGCGCTTATAAATCATTAGGTTATATTATTCAAATCTTTAATAGCCAACATGGCTGGATTTTTATTATGGTTATCAATAACCAGTATTATGATTGAGGTTTTCAAAGTCGCTTTAGTGCAATGGATATTATTTTATCGATGGATATAATTCATTCTACAATGGAGGGAATAGTCCCGAGTCGCTGCAGGCTTATGACCCGGCACTTGGGGGCTACATTATTCAAGTTGAGATTACATCAAATATGCAAGTCCCATGTCACTGCCAGCATGTACCATGGCACTTGGGGGCTAATGCAAGATCATTTTTACTTACCTTATTGAAGACCCGACTCATCACATCGTAATGAGCCGACCCTTGGGGCTACCAATTGCTCCTGTCAAAAATTCAAGGTACACAAGCTTTAATGCATTATATTGAAGGGTTCATTGCTCAGTTGGTAAAGAACAAGGCTCTTAACCTTGTGGACGTGGGTTCAAACCCTACAATGGAGGCTACATAATATGATGTTATTTTCAATGAAGTATATATAAAGTCCCGACTCAGTATTATTTACTAAGCCTGCCCTTGGGGGCTACATTGGTTGAAGTTTTTATGAGCATAAGGCAATCAAGTCCCAGGTTGCTGCAAGCATGACAACCCGACACTTGGGGGCTACATATGTGGAATACTCAGTTCTGACTAGTGATTGAGATGAACAACATGGATTTCTTCAAAGTGGTAATATTTATATTGAAGCAAGTCTTAAGTCATCATTTTGCTCTGCTTAAGACTTGGGGGCTACAGGTAATATGGATATAAGGGAGAGAAATCTTCAAAATTCTCAGTTTTGACCCGGGGTCGGCAACAATTATGACTCGGCATCATCTGTTTATAACCCGACAATTTTGGTAATCATAAACTAGCAGGTTTTACATCTTTATACCGGCTGAAAATCAGATGAGTATTTCAAGACTAATATTTTTTCTTGAGCATTGGGAGCTGAATCAAATGAGTTATCCTTCATAGTATTTCTCTGTGAGAAACCAATGTCAGCAAACTGAGTATGAAGCTGGCCTATTGACCCGGATTTTCTAGAAGAAGGAAATGACAAGGAATTAAGGATGATCAGGTGCTGGCTTACAAAAGTTCTTAAACTGGAGCATAATTTGTTACAATTGTTCTTGTGTTTGTTTTTTCAGGATCAGTTCAACATGGATAAATCCAAATTAAACTGGGGGCTAATGTTGGGGATATACCCCGCGGTATGACCCGGTCGGAGATATGACCCGGATGGGCTTGGTGTTTCATTGGTAAGTCGGCAGATGTTAAGCCGGCAGATCATATCCCGACAGATGTTAAGTCAGATCATAACCCGACTAATGTTATGTCAGATCATAACCCGACAAATGTTATGTCAGATCATAACCCGACAGATGTTAAGCCAGATCATAACCCGACAGATGTTACGTCAGATCATAACCCGGCATATGTTAAGTTAGATGGTAAACCGGCAGATAGTCATAACCCAGCAGACAGAGTCGCTTTGGGTTAATAAGCTCGAGATGTTAAGAAGACCATGAAGAGAAGTCGGAATAGTTTAAGTCTTAGTCTGAGATGGACTCTACATGTAACCCGCCCCTTCAACTTATATAAGGAGGGGCAGGGCACCCCAAGAGGGGGAGGAATAATCTTAAGGCTAGACATAACTAGGAGAGCCGGTTTACGGTGACTCCCTCGTGATGATAATGAGACCTAGCCACAAACAGCATGTAGGGTTGTTACCGGATGATGTTTCCCGGGGCCCGAAGCTGTCTAAACCCTTGTCTTGTGTTGCGTCTCTCTATTCCGCTTAACCCCTCTCAAGCTACCACATAGATGCGTTGGCCTCACGACTAAGTCCTCACACTAGGACATCTGCCATGATAATTCCACGACAATGCCAGTATTCTACAACTTTCATATACTTTTGGCAACTTTTTATACTATTTTTGGGACTAACATATTGATCCAGTGCTCAGTGCCAGTTCCTGTTTGTCGCATGTTTTTCATTTTGCAGAAAATCCATATCAAACGGAGTCCAAACGCGATAAATACTTACGGAGATTTTTTTGGAATATATGTGATTTTTGGGAACAAGAATCAACGCGAGACGATGCCTGAGGGGCCCACAAGCCACAGGGGCGCGCCCTAGGGGTAGGGCGCGCCCTGGACCCTTGTGGTCACCCCGTAAGGCAGTTGGTGCCCTTCTTTCACCACAACAAAGCTAATATCCGGATAAAAACCGTGTTAAAATTTTAGCCCAATCGGAGTTACGGATCTCCGGGAATTTAAGAAACGGTGAAAGGCCAGAATCTGGGAACGTAGAAACAGAAGGAACACACAGAGAGAGAGAGAGATCCAATCTCGGAGGGGCTCTCGCCCCTCCACCGCCATGGAGGCCATGGACCAAAGGGGAAACCCTCCTTCCATCTAGGGGGGAGGTCAAGGAAGAAGAAGGACGGGGCTCTCTCCCCCTCTCTCCCGGTGGCGTCGGAACACCGCCAGGGAAATCATCGTGTGACGGCGATCTACACCAACACCTTCGTCATCTTCCCGAACATCTTCATCACCTTCCCCCATCTCTATTCAGCGGTCCACTCTCACACAACCCGTTGTACCCTCTACTTGAACATGGTGCTTTATGCTTCATATTATTATCCAATGTTGTGTTGCCATCCTATGATGTATGAGTAGATTTTTGTTGTCCTATCAGTGATTGGTGAATTGCTATGATTTGTTTAATTTGCTTGTGGTTATGTTGCTGTACTTTGGTGCCCATTATATTAGTGTGCGTGTGGATCACACCATAGGGTTAGTTGTATGTTGATAGGACTATGTATTGGAGGGCAAGGGCGATAGCAGCTTCAGCCTAGCATAGAAATTGATGCATACTGGATTGAAGGGGGACCAATATATCTTAATGCTATGGTTGGATTTTACCTTAATGAACGTTAGTAGTTGCAGATGCTTGCTAATAGTTCCAATCATAAGTGCATAGAATTCCAAGTAAGGGATGACATGCTAGCAGTGGCCTCTCCCACATAAAACTTGCTATCGGTCTAGTAACATAGTCTATTGCTTAGGGACAATTCCGCAACTCCTACCACCACTTCTCCAACTTCGTTAAACTAAGCGTGCGTAGAGTTGTATCGGTGGTCGATAGAACTTGAGGGAATATTTGTTCTACCTTTAGCTCCTCGTTGGGTTCGACACTCTTACTTATCGAAAGAGGCTACAATGGGTTATCAGGTACATATGCTCAAGAATTACATAAGAACCAAATAAAGAATGATGAACCACAGTTGTATACTTGTACTATTAAAGACGGTAAAGAAAGAGGCGAAATATATTCTGGTTGCTGAACAAGGTGAAGCGGAATGCCCATATTGTGCCCTCCTCCATGCTAAAGGAACGCACGACTCTAGTCCAACCCCTTGTGATGGCCGACCGCCCATCCTTCACGGTCTTCATGAAAACATCTAGATAATTATCGTGTTCTGGTAGAAATACTTTAACCTTTGCATGCCCACCATGTAGTTTGAGAGGTAATCTTGAGTAAACTGCTTTGGCAACCACTGCAAAGGAAAAGATTCAGACATTATCATCTAACACAACTCATTATGGGCAGTAAAAAGAAGGCTGCAGAGTTCTTACTTACCATCCTGCAGTTCACTGTTGTCTAGGATAAAGTGTAAACAAATAGTTTAATTGCCATCTTTGGACCCATTTTACTAACAATCTTTATCAGCTTCCTCACTTGATGCTGGTTCATCGATATCTCATTGCCCCATATGCAGAAAGGGTCGAAGCGAGGATCTTTACCAATGACATATGTACCTAAAAGCACCAAGTTAATATTAGAGGCTAAACAGCAATTGCACAATGATGCAGTGCAACACTCTTTTATAATATGTCTATATACATCCGTATGTGGTAGTCCATTTGAAATCTCTAAAAAGACAAATATTTAGGAACGGAGGGAGTATCTTATAACATCCAATATACTCACATATTAGATGAATTAACATCTTATATTATGGGCCGGAAGGAGTTCAGTGCATTCTTACAAATTATCGGCTGATTAACTACAGCTGTATCCATGGGTTACAGTTAGTTTGAGCTAGTTCGGGCTCAAATAGGCCTAAAGTATATCTAAACATGAGGGCTAGTTTGAGCTAGTTGCATCTATAACCCACCCAAAAAAACTATCCAAACCAAGAGGTGCTAATTGGAGCTAGTTCTCCTAGTGCATTTATTATCAATCTAACCCTGCCATCCAAACAACTCTTTGGATGGAGCTAGTTTAGGGTTAGTCAAAAAATAACTCTAACCTCTAGCTAAGTTGAGTATCCAAACAAGGCTGTGTTATTGTTGTTGTTGTTGCTGCTCTTCTACGCATATCTAGACATCATTAGAACATTAATGTAACACTCTTCCTTGTTGCTATGTAGCCTAGGATTGCATATTTAGACATTAAGTATAGTGCATGTTGCTATGTAGCCTCAGATATATTACATATGGCCCTAGTTAACCTAACGATAAATGGGTTGCAGATATATTTAGTTAAAAGTCCGATTCACCGATTAGTCCCTTATCAGCCGCCGACCTATATGGTACCAGCTACCGATATCCTGAACAGTGAGCAGATATAAGCCATGGGATGAAACTAACCTCGATGGAAAACACCAGTCGTTCCCAAAATTGTCCTGTGTAGGTACATCAAGAAGCATGTTAAGCACAACATGCTAAACATCAACCAAAATTATCCATGGCAGACAAAATAATCTCCAAAAGATAGCTTCAGTGTGCAGGTTTAAGCACGCTAGTAAAGCAAAACAAGTGGAAAGGTGTGCTAACTGCAACAGGCCTAACATTTAACAACAAGCAAACATAGCCATTCAAACTGGTATTGTGCCGGTCTAAGTACACTGGTTATTGTTAAATAAAAATGGAAAGGCGTGTTAACTACAAGATGCAGCAACCAAATGTAGTCATTCATAGTGGTATTGTTGAAACTGGTACTGATGAAATTGAACTGCACAGTTGAAAGCACAAGTGCCCCTGGATGATTTTGGTAATTAATGTCAACATATCTCTTGTTGGACTAATACTTCTACCTAGTATGTCTCAGATAAGTTCAACAGTGGAGTGGCATGGACAAGAGGATGTGGAACCCCTTCAAGATGCTAAGGACAAAGGATTGGCTCAAGCTCAAAGCTCAGGACTCTACATTTTCTATTTTAGTGATCCAAGATCACATTGAGTCCATAGGAAAGCCAATACTATTAAAAGGGGATGAGGTGTTGCTTAATGGCTTGCTTGCTCAAAGTGCTTAGTGATATGCTCCAAAGCCCTCAACCACTTTCTCATATCCACATATGTCCCAAACCAAAAGTCAAACTCGGCCCCACCGATTTGATCTATCCGGCGCCACCGAGTTCACTTGACATAGCCACTGCCAGAAACCCTAATCAATTCGGCCTCACCGATGGGATCTCGGTCTCACCGAGATGGGCTTGCAAACTCTCTATTGCCTATTGCAATAATTTCGGTCTCACCGAGATATGCAGTCGGTCCCACCGAGTTTGCTTGACCAACTCTCTGTTTCGCTTATTACTAAAATTGGTTCCATCGAGTTTGTGTAATCGGTCAAACCGAGATGAGGTTTTACCCTAACCCTAGCACATCGGTCCCACCGAGTTGATCATATCGGTCCCACCGAAATGCCCAACGGTCCATTTTGAACTAAATCGGTTTGACCGAGTTTTCTGATTCGGTCCCACCAAGTTTGGTAAATTGTGTGTAATAGTTAGATTTTGTGTGGAGGCTATATATACCCCTCCACCCTCTCTTCATTCATGGAGAAAGCCATCAGAACATGCCTACACTTCCATCATTCATTTTTTGAGAGAGAACCACCTACTCATGTGTTGAGACCAAGATATTCCATTCCAACCACATAAATCTTGATCTCTAGCCTTCCCCAAGTTGCTTTCCACTCAAATCATCTTTCCACCAAATCCAAATCTGTGAGAGAGAGTTGAGTGTTGGGGAGACTATCATTTGAAGCACAAGAGCAAGGAGTTCATCATCAACACACCATCTATTACCTTTTGGAGAGTGGTGTCTCCTAGATTGGTTAGGTGTCACTTGGGAGCCTCCGTCAAGATTGTGGAGTTGAACCAAGGAGTTTGTACGGGCAAGGAGATCGCCTACTTCGTGAAGATCTACCCTAGTGAGGCAAGTCCTTCGTGGGCGATGGCCATGGTGGGGTAGACAAGGTTGCTTCTTCGTGGACCCTTCGTGGGTGGAGCCCTCCGTGGACTCGCGCAACCGTTACCCTTTGTGGGTTGAAGTCTCCATCAACGTGGATGTACGATAGCACCACCTATCGGAACCACGGATAAAAAATCTCCGTGTCTCCAATTGCGTTTGCACACTCCAATCTCATCCCTTTACATTCTTGCAATTTGTATGCTTTACTTTCCGCTGCTCATATACTCTTGTCATGCTTGCTTGATATGTATTGTGAATGTTTAAACATGTGCTAAAACTCCTTCTACAAATTAACATTATTTCTAATTTTGAAGATGTTTGTTCGTGTGTCAGTCACAAAATGATTTCGACAAGCTTGACCCCGAAACTGCGCACAGTGAAGGTCTTGGCACTAGAATCTATCGGCCCCAACCTGGAGCAAGTTGTCAGTTTCCTGAGGTGCTTTCCGTGCCTGGAGAAGCTATATATCGAGGTGATGTTCCTTTCCTGTTAAATGTTAACCATAAGGGAGTTCAATTTGTGACACCTTTTTCCAAGTTTACAATGACAATGTACTACGATTTCTGAAGGATTCTGTTGGAGGATTTCAGTACATACATGTTCCACCCCCCATATTGGTTGCTTGATCCATATGGTTACAATCAATAAGCATTTCTCATTTGGATTAATCTGTACTAGTTTTATTAGGGAACTTTTCATCCACTCCAACCTCTTGTGAAGAAGGCTACATTTTTCTAGAATGTAATCAAATGCCCACGTTAATCATGTCAGATCAAAGATGGCATGTTAGTGCATTTTACAAATCCTGCAAACCAAATAGGCCTGTAGTAATGTTCAAAACTCCATGTAGGCACTAACACGTTTTCTTCTTTTGCAGATAAGATTAGGCCCAGTGGTGGATAATGTGATACAATATAACAATCGCGTCGAATGCCTAGATCTGCATCTCTCATAAATTACTTTGAACTCCTACCGAGGGACCTTACCGGAGATTATATTCGCCAGGTTCTTTGTTCCCAGAGCAAGGGTGCTGAAGGAAATGAGGTTTGCCCTACATTTATTTCGCAAAAATGAATGGTTTGTTGATCAGGGCCGGCGCCTGCGGCAGAATGGAGTAGGCTCCAAAAATGCTGAATTTCATTTTGGAACTTCAGATGACGGAGTAATCGGAAGTCATCATGTCAACCCCAGACATGACTTCTCAGTGGCTGACCCCTTTGCAAAAATTGTGAGGTTTCGAAACCAGACTTAGAAGCGGTGATATTAGTTTGAACCTCTCTGATATCCATGTTCAGCGGATCAGCGCGAGCGTTTGCAGCTGATGAGCTGAATTTCATTTCTAATATCAGTTTGAACCTTGTAATCTTCGAATTTGAGCCATATAACTCTAGAATTTGAACCTTGTAATATTTCGAGCTTTTGTGGTACAATCGTTGAAATGGCATCGTATGAGACTCGTATATTGCTAGCACTATTTTGACCTTAATATGCAATGGTCTTAGATTTTATTAACCATTCTCGAATCTGTTTACCTTGTCGATCTCACAGCACACGATCTGTATAGCTAACTCGACTGCGATCTTCGACATTATTGCACACAGTTGGTTTCTTCCACTGTGTGCACTGTAGAGCGCATAATTAATTATCGCACTCGAGTGTCCATCATCACCCTTTTGTGTAACTTTGACCTCATCACCCACGGGTAAACTTATGACCGAAGTCATTCCACACACTTCGTTTTTGCTTTTTGCCAATAAACGCCCACGATTTGTCCCTCTTCTAGCCGACGCGTGGCCAAACTAGCCGGGCGAGAAGCTTGCGCGGTAAACAGCGGGGTAGCGCGGCAACAGGCTCACCGACGATACATTTGGCGCCTCTTCGAGCCCACGCGTGCGGTGCGGTGTTGTCAAGCGTGCACTGGAATCCTCCGCTATGAACGCCGTGACAAGACGTGACGATTACAGGCCGGCCGACCCCCATTTATTACAGCGGCCATTTAACCCTTGTGTCTCTTCAACCTTTCGATCGCGCCCCACCATTGCAAGAAGCACACCCACCACGAGAAATTCTTAGAGGGTCCTGCGCGGCTCCAATGGCGCTCCGAGCGGCTGCCGACGACGAGCAGCAGTTCACCATGCGTGCCATGGTGGACACCCACAAAAGGTTCATGGACCTCTCGGTGGTGTACACCAACGACCCGGTCTGGGTGGAGCACTCCATCCACATCATGGAGCTGTTGCTTGAGGAGGAGAAGTACAAGGTGGTCGGTTTCGACCTCGAGTACACCCGCGCTCGTGCCGGGTCTCGTTCCAAGGTCGCCGTCGCCCAGATGTGCGTGCGCCACCATGTCCTCGTCTACCACTACTGCCTGGCCACAAGGCCTTGTGAGCGTTTCGCCAGGTTTGTCAACATCCCCCACTACATGTTCGCTACGGTGGACATCACCAACGATGTAAAGGCGCTCGAGAATTCGGGCATCGCCTGCCAGAATCTTGTCGACATCCAGGGCCAATACAAGATCTGGGGCAGCATGGAGCATGAGAAGGACTCATTGCTTCACCTCACCGAGGCCATCATCGACCCCTACTACAGAGACATGAAGGATTCATGCAACAAGGACAAGCGTGCCTGGCACTCGGCTTGGATGGAGAAACTCGACAAAGCTCACGTCGTGTACGCGGCCAAGGAGGCGTACACGAGCTACGACATGTACAGGCGGATCGTTGACATGAGGAAGTGCCTCCTTCCCCAAAACAGCCAGGGATCCAGCCGGAAGCAAAGCAATGCCAAGCGTCGTCGCAACAATAAGTAGCTGATCAGATCCTCGTTTCTCCTACTTTAGTATGCATGTAAATGCTTACTTTGGTGTGTGGAAATGTTATGTGTGTAGTCACTTGTGTAATTGTATGCTTAATTTGGTTATGCAATGCTTTCTTTTTAAGTATATATGTTGATGCTCTGTAGACAGAGCGTAGATGTTGTGCGGACAAAGAAAATCAGATCGCACACAGACTAAACAATGGAACCCGTCGGTGATGTTTTCATCAATCACTCACAATTGTATAACAGCAATCGTTTGCTCACAACACACACGGCATGTTAGCAGTAATCGTCTGTGTTGTTATCGGTCTTCGCACACGTTTCCGATTACAGACCTGTTTGCCGCGTATCACACACATCTTGTTAAGTTGAACCATTTCTGTTCTCATGTCTCAATGCAAACAGTTCATCTGAGTGAACCGCATGCCGTATATCGCACACACGTTGATCTGGTTGACCGTTTCCTTTGTGTTGCCTAATCACAAACAGTTTATCCGAGTGAACCGTATGTTGTACATCGCACACACCTTCATCTGGCTGCCCGTTTCTTTTGTTCGTCCTCATCACAAACAGTTAATTGAGCTGAACCGTATGCCCTGCATCGCACACGCAACTAAAATCTGAACCGTGTTTGATGCATCCTCCATCGCAAACATTTTGCACCTTTTTTGACGGTTTTTTACACCACCGTTTGCGATTATGGCATTGCATACAGTTTCATCGAAGGGTCTCTGATCGTAGTGTCGCGTTAGCAGCATCCTGCAGTAGTGATTGTATGAAATGCAAGCACCATGTAATTGCTTTACTTTATCGCTATGCGTTAGCAATAGTTGTAGAACCAATAGTTAGCGAGACGACCCCGACACAATGATGGTGATCAAGGTGTCGAGCCAGTGACGATGGAGATCATGACGATGCTTTGGAGATGGAGATCAAAAGCACAAGATGATGATGGCCATATCATGTCACATGTTTTGATTGCATGTGATGTTTATCCTTTAAGCATCTTATTTTACTTAGAATGGCGGTAGCATTATAAGATGACCCCTTCACTAAATTTCAAGATACAAGTGTTCTCCCCGAGTATGCACCGTTGCCACAGTTCGTCGTGTTGAAGCACCTCGTGATGATCGGGTGTGATGTACTCTATGTTCACATACAACGGGTGTAAGACAGTTTTGCACATGCAGAATACTTGGGTTAAACTTGACGAGCCTACCATGTACAGTCATGGTCTCAGAACACTCAAGACCGAAAGGTCGAACATGAGTCATATAGTAGATATGATCAACATAGAGATGTTCACCATTGATGACTACCCCATCTCACGTGATGATCGGACATGGGTTAGTTGATTTGGATCATGTATCACTTAGATAACTTGAGGGATGTTTATTTAAGTGGGAGTTCATTAGTAATTTGATTAATTGAACATAATTTATTTTGAACTTAGGTTTAATAGTTTTGCATATCTATGTTGTAGATCAACAACTCGCGATATAGCTCCCCTATTTTTTGATATGTTCCTAGAGAAAAATAAGTTGAAAGATGATAGTAGCAATGATGCGGACTAGGTCCGTGATCTGAGGATTATCCGCATTGCTGCACAGAAGAATTATCTCCTTGATACCGCTAGGTGTCAGACCTATTGCAGGAGCAAATGCGGACATTATGAACAATTGGAAAGCTCGATATGATGACTATTTAATAGTTTAGTGCGCCATGCTTTACGGCTTAGAACCGGGACTTTAAAAACGTTTTGAACAGCATGGAACATATGAGATGTTCCAAGAGCTAAAATTGGTATTTCAGACTTATGCCCGTGTTGAGAGGTATGAGACCTCTAACAAGTACTTTGCCTACAAGATGGAGGAGAATTGGTCAGCCAGTGAGCATGTGCTCAGAATGTCTGGGTACTGCAATGGATTGAATCAAGTGGGAGTTAATCTTCCAGATAAGATAGTGATTGGCAGAGTTCTCTAGTCACTATCACCAAGCTACTAGAGCTTCATGATGAACTATAATATGCAAGGAATGACTAAAACGATTTCCGAGCTCTTCGCGATACTGAAATTGGCGACGGTAGAAATCAAGAAAGAGCACAAGTGTTGATGGTTAATAAAGACCACTAGTTTCAAGAAAAAGGGAAAGGGAAAGGAAAGGGACTTCAAGAAGAATGGCAAGCAAGTTGCCGCTCCCGGGAAGAAGCCCAAAGCTGGACCCAAGCCTGAAACTGAGTGCTTCTATGGCAATAGGAATGGTCACTGGAAGCGGAACTTCCCCCAAATACTTGGCGGATAAGAAGGATGGCAAAGTGAACAAAGGTATATTTGATATACATATTATTGATGTGTACCTTACTAGTGTTCGTAATAGCCCTGGGTATTTGATACCGGTTCAGTTGCTAAGATTAGTAACTCGAAACATGAGTTGCAGAATAAACAAAGACTAGTTAAGGGCAAGGTGACGATGAGTGTTGGAAGTTATTCCAAGGTTGATACGATCACCATCGCACACTCCCTCTACCTTCGGGATTAGTGTTGAGCCTAAATAAACGTTATTTGGTGTTTGCGTTGAGCATGAACATGATTAGATCGTGTTCATTGCAATACGGTTATTCATTTAAGTTAGAGAATAATTGTTGGTCTGTTTACATGAATAAAACCTTCTATGGTCATACACCCAATGTGAATGGTTTATTGAATCTCGATCGTAGTGATACACATAATCATAATAATGATGCCAAAATATGCGAAGTTGATAATGATAGTGTAACATACTTGTGGCACTGCCGTTTATGTCATATTGGTGTAAAGCGCATGAAGGAACTCCATGCGGATGCACTTTTGGGATCACTTGATTATGAATCATTTGATACTTGTGAACCATGCCTCATGGCAAGATGACGAAAACTCCGTTCTCCGGAACAATGGAGCGAGCTAATGACGTTTTGGAAATAATATATACTGATGTATGCGGTCCGATGAGTGTTGAAGCACGCGGCGGGTATCATTATTTTCTCACCTTCACAGATGATTTGAGTAGGTATGGGTATATCTACTTGATGAAACACAAGTCCGAAACGTTTGAAAAGTTCAAAGAATTTCAGAGTGAAGTGGAGAATCATCGTAACAAGAAAATAAAGTCTCTATGATCTGATCGTGAAAGCAAATATTTGAGTTACGAGTTTGGCCTTCATTTAAAACAATATGGAATGGTTTCACAACTCACGCCACCTGGAACACCACAGCGTAATGGTGTGTCCGAACGTTGTAACCGTACTTTATTAGATATGTGATGTCTACTATGTAACCTTCTTCTTATAGACTCGTGTTGGGCCTCCAAGCATAGAGTTTTGTAGGACAGTAGCAAATTTCCCTCAAGTGGATGACCTCAGGTTTATCAATCCGTGGGAGGCATAGGATGAAGATGGTCTCTCTCAAAAAACCCTGCAACCAAATAACAAAGAGTCTCTTGTGCCCCCTACACACCCAATACAATGGTAAATTGTATAGGTGCACTAGTTCGGTGAAGAGATGGTGATACAAGTGCAATATGGATAGTAGAAATAGGTTTTTGTAATCTGAAAATATAAAAACAGCAAGGTAACTAGTAACAAAAGTGAGCGAAAACTGTATTGCAATGCTTCGAAACAAGGCCTATGGTTCATACTTTCACTAGAGCAAGTTCTCTCAACAATGATAACATAATTGGATCATATAACAATCCCTCAACATGCACGAAGAATCACTCCAAAGTTCCTATCGCGTAGAACATAAGGTGAAATTGCTTGTAGGGTACGAAACCACCTCAAAGTTATTCTTTCCGATCAATCCATTGAGCTATTCCTATAAGTGTCACAAACAGCCCTAGAGTTCGTAGTAAAATAACACCATATGACACACATGAATCAACCCTAATGTCACCTAGATACTCCAATGTCACCACAAGTATCCATGGGTCAATTATACGATATGCATCAAACAACTTCAGATTCATAATATTCAATCCAACACAAAGAAATTCATGAGCATCCCGAGATTTCTACCGGAGATAGGAATATGAAAACGTGCATCAACCCCTATGCATAGATTACGCCAATGTCACCATGGGAATCCACAAGTTGATAACCAAAACATACATCAAGTGGATCAACAGAACATCCCATTGTCACCACGGATATCCCATCGCAAGACATACATCAAGTGCTCTCACATCCAAAGATTAAATCCGACATAACAAAACCTCAAAGGAATAGACTCAATTCATCACAAGGTAGAGAGGGAGAAACACCATATAATCCAACTATAGTAGCAAAGCTCGCGGTACATCAAGATTGTGCCAAATCAAGAACACGAGAGACAGAGATCAAACACATAACTACTGGTACATACCCTCAGCACCGAGGGTGAACTACTCCCTCCTCGTCATGGAGCCGCCGGGCTGATGAAGATGGCCATTGGTGATGGTTTCCCCCTCTGACAGGGTGCCGGAACGGGCTCCCGATTGGTTTTTCGCGGCTACAGAGGCTTGTGGCGACGGAACTCCCGATCTAGGTTTATTTCTGGGGGTTTATGTATTTATAGGATTTTTAGCATCAAGAACAAGTCAGGGGGGGTCCACGAGGAGCCCACAATAACGGAGGGTGCCCCTAGGGTGGTAGAGCGCGTCCTCCACCCTTGTGGAGGCCTCATGGCTCTTCAGGCCCAACTCTTTTGCTTCAGGGGCTTCTTCTGTCCATAAAAAATCACCGTAAATTTTCAGCTCATTTAGACTCCGTTTGGTATTCCTGTTCTGCGAAACTCATAAACAAGGAAAAAACAGAAACTAGCACTGGGCTCTAGGTTAATAGGTTAGTCCCAAAAATTATATAAAATAGCATATAAATGCATATAAAACATCCAAGATGGATAATATAATAGCATGGAACAATAAAAAAATTATAGATACGTTGGAGACGTGTCAAGCATCCCCAAGCTTAATTCCTGCTCGTCCTTGAGTAGGTAAATGATAAAAAACAGAATTTTTGATGTGGAATGCTAGCAAGTGCACAAGTTTGATCAATGATAATTTCAATCACTTTGTGTAGCATCGTTATATATCATAATAGTAGCTCATATCATAAAGCTTCTCATGATCAAGTAACAAGCTATTCACATGTTAAAGCATAGACCATAAACTTTCTTGGAAACTAACAAAATATGCTCTCAGTCATCAAACAATTGCAATTCATCTTCAGGAAGTTTGGGGATGACACCATATGAACTGTGGTTTGGCAAGAAACCTAAGCTGTCATTTCTTAAAAGTTTGGGGATGCGACACTTATGTCAAAAGGCTTCAGCCTAATAAGCTCGAACCCAAAGCGGAGAAGTGCGTCTTCATAGGATACCCTAACGAAACTATTGGGTACACCTTCTACCACAGATCCGAAGGCAAGATCTTTGTTGCTAAGAATGGATTCTTTGTAGAGAAGGAGTTTCTCTCGAAAGAAGTGAGTGGGAGGAAAGTAGAACTTGATGAGGTAGTTGTACTTTCTCTCGAATTGGAAAGTAGCACATCAGATAAAACCGTTCCCGTGATGCCTACACCAACTAGAGTGGAAGCAAATGATATTGATCATGAAGCTTCAGATCAAGTTACTACTGAACATCGTAGGTCGACCAGAGCACGATCCACACCAAAGTGGTACGCTAATCCTATCCTGGAAGTTATGTTATTAGACCATGGTGAACCTATGAACTATGAAGAAGCTATGATGAGCCCATATTTCGATAAATGGCTTGAGGCTGTGAAATCTGAGATAGGATCCATGTATGAGGACAAAGTATGGACTTTGGTGGACTTGCCCGTTGATCGGCAAGCCATTGAGAATAAACCGGTCTTCAAGAAGAGGACTGACGCTAGTGGTAATGTTACTGTCTACAAAGCTCGACTTGTCGCAAAAGGTTTTCGACAAGTTCAAGGAGTTGACTGTGATGAGACTTTCTCACCCATAGCGATGCTTAAGTCTGTCCGAATCATGTTAGCAATTGCCGCATTTTATAATTATGAAATCTGGCAAATGGATGTGAAAATTGCATTCCTTAATGGATTTCTTAAAGAAGAGTTGTATATGATGCAACCAGAAGGTTTTGTCGATCCTAAAGGTGCTAACAAAGTGTGAAAGCTCCAGCGATCCATCTATGTACTGGTGCAAGCATCTCGGAGCTGGAATATACGCTTTGATGAGGTGATCAAAGCATATGGTTTTATACAGACTTATGGTGAAGCCTGTATTTACAAGAAAGTGAGTGGAAGCTCTGTAGCATTCTGATAATATATGTGGATGACATATTGTTGATTGGAAATGATATAGAATTTCTGGATAGCATAAAAGGATACTTGAATAAGAATTTTTCAATGAAAGACCTCAGTGAAGCTACTCACATATTGGGCATCAAGATCTATAGGGATAGATCGAGGCGCTTAATAGGACTTTCACAAAGTACATACCTTGGCAAAATTTTGAAGAATTTCAAAATAGATCAGTCAAAGAAAGGGTTCTTGCTTATGTTGCAAGGTTCGAAGTTGAGTAAGACTCAAAACCCGACCACGGCAGAAGATAGATAGAGAATGAAAGTCATTCCCTATGCCTCAGCCATAGGTTCTATAAAGTATGTCATGTTGTGTACTAGACCTATTGTGTACCTTGCCATGAGTTTGGTAAGGGGGTACAATAGTGATCCAGGAGTAGATCACTGGACAACGGTCAAAATTATCCTTAGTTACCTAAGAGGACTAAGGAAATATTTCTCGGTTATGGAGGTGATAAAGAGTTCATTGTAAAGGGTTACGTCGATGCAGCTTTGACACCAATTCAGATGACTGTGAGTCTCAGTCTGCATACATATTGAAAGTGGGAGCAATTGGCTAGAGTAGCTCCATATAGAGCATTGTAGACATAGAAATTTGCAAAAATACATACGGATCTGAATGTGGCAGACCCGTTGGCTAAACTTCTCTCATAAGCAAAACATGATCACACCTTAGAACCTTAGTACTCTTTGGGTGTTAATCACATGGCGATTTGAACTAGATTATTGACTCTAGTAAACTCTTTGGGTGTTGGTCACATGGCGATGTGAACTATGGGTGTTAATCACATGGCGATGTGAACAAGATTATCAACTCTAGTGCAAGTGGGAGACTGATGGAAATATGCCCTAGAGGCAATAACAAAATGGTTATTATTATATTTCCTTAATCGTGATAAAGGTTTATTATTCATGCTAGAATAGTATTGACTAGAAACTTAAATACATGTGTGAATACATAAACAAATACCATGTCCCTAGTAAGCCTCTACTAGACTAGCTCGTTGATCAAAGATGGTTAAAGTTTCCTAACCATAGACATGTGTTGTCATTTGATAACGAGATCACATCATTAGGAGAATGATGTCATGGACAAGACCCATCCGTTAGCTTAGCATATTGATCATTCAGTTTATTGCTATTGCTTTCTTCATGTCAAATACATATTCCTTCGACTATGAGATTATGCAACTCCCGGATACCGGAGGGATACCTTGTGTGCTATCAAATGTCACAAGGGAATTACGTATGTTGTCATAAGGTTCGACTGATAAAGATCTTCATAGAATATGGAGGAGCCAATATGGCATCTAGGTTTCGCTATTGGTATTGACCGGAGAGGTGTCTCGATCATGTCTACATAGTTCTCGAACCCGTAGGGTCCGCACGCTTAACGTTCGTTGACGATATAGTGTTATATGAGTTATATGATTTGGTGACCGTATGTTGTTCCAAGTCCCGGATGAGATCATGGACATGACGAGGAGCTCTGGAATGGTCCGGAGGTAAAGATTGATATATAGGACAATGATATTCGGACACCGGAATAGTTTTGGAGTGCACCGAGTAGTCATCGGGTCACCGGAAGGGGTTCCGGACACCCCCCGGTAAGTGTATGGGCTTAATGGGCTAAAGGAGGGGACAAACCAGCCCACTAAGGGGCCGGCGAACCCCTCTACATGGTTGGTCGGCCCTAGGGGAAGGAAAGGGGAGGGGTGGCTGTCGGTGTCAAAACCGGCAGATCTCGGGTAGGGGGCCCAAGCTGTGCGTCTAAGGATCAATTGTAACAATGGACAATGGGACACAATGTTTACCCAGTTTCGGGCCCTCTTAAAGGAGGTAAAACCCTATGTCGTACTTGATTGTATACGATGAGTATAGGGGTTACAAGAGTTGATCTACCTCGAGATCGTAATGGCCAAACCCTAGCTTGTTTAGCCTATGAATATTCTGATTCTCTCTACGGACTAACCCCTCCAGTTTATATAGACACCAGAGGGGCCTAGGGTTGTACGGAGTCAGTTTACAGGGAAAGGAAATAGAATATCTGGACACCAATCTTGCCGTTCACGCATATAGGAGTCCTACCCAGACACGAGGGATGGTCTTCTGCCTTTATCTTCACGGCCCATCAGTTCGGCCTATGTCGAATAGACCGGACGTGGAGGACCCCTTTGTCCAGGACTCCCTCAGTAGCCCCTGAACCAGTCTTCAATGATGATGTGTTTGGCACGCGGATTGTCTTCGGCATTGCAAGGCGGGTTCTTCTCTTGAATATCGTACGTCAGCTTCCCTTATAAAAGAACTGTGTCCGGCTGTGTAAAATTAATACAACCCTTAGCCACGAAGGCAAGATGTTAAAACAGGAATATTATCTTTTACTGACAATTTTTTTGGCGAAGCGTCACACTTGACTCTTCAGCATTTCGAATCGTTTTCACACCTCCCGTTTCGTGTTTCGAGGTCGAGCCTCCATTGGCACGTCTTGTCAAAATAGAGATCGTGCCCGCTTATTACGGGATTCTCATCAATGGGATTTGGGTAACCCAACCGCGCCTTACGCACAATCTCATTGGGAACTGGCGAGTTTTAGGGCTTAAGAGAGGGACGGTTGGCATTTTCACCGCCTATAAGAGGACAAAGATTTCTCCTTTCTGCCCCACGCTTTCCTCTAGCCTCTGTCTTCCAATCCCCAAGCTTCAGCGCCCAAAAAAGCTCTCATCTTTCCATTGCCACCACCTTCCCCAGCCACGGCCGGGTCCGGCTCCAAGGGCAAGTGGGAGGCCTCCTCCATCACTGAAAAGGACGTGAAGGATCTCCGGAGTGTGGGCTATCTGTCCACCGATATCGCGCACCGGCTCCCCGACAAGGACCAGGTCATCCCCTCTTCGGGGCCCGGCGAGAGGGTCGTATTCATCCCCCATTTCCTCAGGGGGCTAGGGTTTCCCCTCCACCCCTTTGTCCGAGGCCTTATGTTCTACTACGAGCTAGATTTCCATGATCTAGCCCCGAATACTTTCCTCCACATATCGGCGTTCATCATCGTGTGTGAGGCTCTGCTCCGCATCCCACCACACTTTGGCTTATGGCTCAAGGTCTTCAATCTGAAGCCGAAGGTGGTCGATGGACAGCACGCGGATTGTGGTGGGGCCATGGTACGCAAGCTGCCCAACACCACATGGCCCAAAGGGGCATTCATCGAGACCGTCAAGGTGTGGCAGCAGGAGTGGTTCTATATCACCGAACCCTGCTGCGCCAACTGGGTGGCCATACTTGAGTTCAGATCTGGACCCCCTACGAGACTCACCTCATGGACCGCCAAGGGCCATGATTGGGGGTCCCAGACGGAGGTGAAGATGGTACAAAAACGCATCTGCAATGTGCTGGGTACAAACATTGGCCTCATGGACGTGGTGCAAGTGATGCTCTTCCGCCGCGTCCTTCCCTGCCAACGCCGGGCCTCCCCCATGTGGGAGTTCAATTCGGAGGGGCCGCAGACCCTGAAGCGCTTCTTCGGCACCACACATGAAGAAATTTGGAAGCTACTCTTCAAGGCCCAGAAGAGCTGGCTGATGAAGACCGAGGACATCGGGCTCGACATCGAGAACCCGGCCTCAGAGGTAAGCATTAGCTTTTCCGAAGACCTATTCGGTTGATGTTTTGATCAATAGAGGTTTTCTCATCTGCCTTCCACATAGGGCTGGACAACAAAGGTGGAGCGGATCAACTGTCTGGCACCGCTGCCAGAGAGCCCAGCCACACCCCAGCTAACAGAGATGCTGGTCCCGGCACCTTATCAGGCGCTGGAGAAGAAGGCCAAGAAGAAGGACAAGGAAGTCAAGGGCGGCCCTCGCTGCAGAGGTCCTTCAGACACTATGTCCGGAGAGACCGAAGCCCTCTCCTCCCATGAGGGAGACGAGGAAGAAGAAGAATAGGAGGTGTAAAGTGACTCCCGCCGAAAGGGGAGGAGGAAGAAGAGGACCGCCTCCGAAGACGTGGAGGGACGGGTGCCTAAGAGAGGGAAGCTGGCCCTCTCGGAAAGTTTGGACTCAGAGCCCGAACACATCCCCAAGAGACCTCCCAGGGTGAAGCCCCTGGCTGAATCGTAAGTATTAATAATCTTACTGTTCATCTTCATCTTACCTGCCTCCATTATCTGAGTTGTATTGTTATTTGCCTTTCAGCCCTCCCCGCGAGATTCCGCACACTCCCTTATCGGAGGGGAACTCCCTGCCGCCTGAGCAGGAGAAGGGCGACATGCCACCGCGAGCCCCCTCGCCTACTGCCATGGAGGACACCGAAGTGTCGTCCTGAAGGACTTCTCCTGGCCGAGGAGGGGCAGACGAGGCCATCGAGAAGGCGCCTGAGGTTAATACCTCAGTCGCCAAAGACCTGGGGGAGGCGTCCCCCATGACCACCAACGGTTGGGAGCCCCATCCGGGCCCCCGTCGAACACTGTTCCGAAGACCAACTCGGCTTCGGGATTGGATACGCAGCCCCCTTCTAGAGAGGAGGGAGGAGCAACAGCTCGATCAGCTGCCTCCGTTAATCCGGAGGCGGCTCATGCTCTGGAGGAAGCACTGCAAAGTGCTTCCATCGTGGAGGAGCACCGCACCCTGATGGGTGCGGTTATGGAAAAGGTTCAGTCTGCAAAAAGCGGACTGAACGAAACCTTCTACAGCCTACTGACAGGCTTTCAGGTATGCGACGTAATGCTCTAAAAACTTTTTCATATGAAAGGATAAACCTGTGTATAGACAGTAGCCCCTGAGACTCTATCCTGATTAGAATAAACCGGACAGAGGATCCACATGATAATCCGGACAATAATATACTGTGCTACTTTTGTAACATGAATCCATGTTGGTGGCTACCGCCCAGGCCGTAGAGGTTTCCGAACTCAATCGGAAGCTTCGAGTGGCCGATGAGGAACTCGACCGCATTAACAAGCGGTTCGAGGAAATGCAAGGTATGCGGAAATTTTAAAGAAGGAATTTGTTTTCATATCAGAAGTGATATGTATATTGAGTAGTTTAACTCATGGATTTTTTTATTATGATCATAGTTGGCGCAACCGAGGTCGAGTCCCTCAAAGGCGCGCTTGCCCAAGCCAAGAAGGAGGCGAACAAGGCAGCCGCTGATAAAGCGGTTGCGGAGCTGGAGGCAGAGCAGACTACCCATCACCAACATGAAGCTCGGGTGGCCGAACTCGAGCAAGAGCTGAAGGACGCCATTCACAAATGCGAGACCTTCGAGCAGAAGACTTCAGACCAATCGTCCGAGCTTGCCAAGGCTCTCAAGGACGCCAAAGAAGCCCGAATCGAGTCCCAGAGTGCTCGCGAGGAGATCCGGCAAGCAAGGCAGATAGCGACTGGTAAGGCCTTTCTTTTGCATAGTAGCTTTGGAAGAGGTATATCTTGCTGAGCCAAATTTGGAGTTCTCCAGGAGCATTTGCGGATCTTCCGAGGAGTGTCACCGATGCCGCGCAGTTTTTCCGAGCCGAGGAGGCAAGTTCATCTGAGAAGCTGTTCTGGTCGCAGTATCTCGCGCTGGAGCATCCGACGCCTCTAAGCGACCAGCTGAAGCAGCTGACGGAGCTGCGTAGGGTAGTGTCACGCCCAAGATGCGACCCTATCCTAAAGGAACTCGAAGGTCCCACCAAGGATAGAAGCGCATCTTGAAGACGCTTATGCAAGGTGGATATCATTACATCAACACTACATAATAGATGGGGATACATACAAGGCATACAAATGCCGCAAGAATACATCAAACACATGAACAACATCCGAGTACGGATGAAACATAAACAGAAACTCATACGACATCCACCCTGCTAGCCCAGGCTGCCGACCTGGAACCTATCCCCTGATCGAAGAAGAAGCAGAAGAAGGACTCCAAAACAAGTAACATCGCTCTCGCGTCATGATCATCGCATAACCTGTACCTGCAACTGGTGTTGTAGTAATCTGTGAGCCACGAGGACTCACCAATCCCATTACCATGGGTATCAAGACTAGCAAAGCTTAAAGGGTAAGGAAGGGGTAAGGTGGTGAGGTTGCAGCAGCGACTAAGCAAGTATGGTGGCTAACATACGCAAATAAGAGCGAGAAGAGAAGCAATGGAACGGTCGTGAAACTAGCAATGATCAAGAAGTGATCCTGAACTCCTACTTACGTCAAACATAACCCAGAAACCGTGTTCACTTCCCGGACTACGCCGAAAAGAGACCATCACGGCTACACACGCGGTTGATGCGTTTTAATTAAGTCGAGTGTCAAGTTCTCTACAACCGGATATTAACAAATTCCCATCTGCCACATAACCGCGGGCACGGCTCTCGAAAGTTTATACCCTGCAGGGGTGTCCCAACTTAGCCCATTATAAGCTCTCACGGTCAACGAAGGATAAACCTTCTCCCGGGAAGACCCGATCAGTCTCGGAATCCCGGTTTACAAGACATTTCGACAATGGTAAAACAAGACCAGCAAAGCCGCCCGAATGTGCCGACAAATCCCGATAGGAGCTGCACATATCTCGTTCTCAGGGCACACCGGATTGTCCAAGCTTCCGATAGGCGATCCCAGAGTTGCCCCTGGTGGCCACCGGCGACTGATAGGTTGGACCAATACTCAGAGGAGCACTGGCCCGGGGGTTTAAATAAAGATGACCCTTGAGTCTGCAGAACCCAAGAGAAAAGGCTTAGGTAGGCAAATGATAAAACCAAGGTTGGGCCTTGCTGGAGGAGTTTTATTCAAAGCGAACTGTCAAGGGGGTCCCATAAATCACCCAACCGCGTAAGAACGCAAAATCAAGGAACATAACACCGGTATGACGGAAACTAGGACAGAAAGAGTGGAACAAAACACCAGGCATAAGGCCGAGCCTTCCACCCTTTACCAAGTATATAGATGCATTAATAAAATAAGAGATATTGTGATATGCCAACATAAACATAATCCAACATGGAACAATCTTCATCTTCTCCTGCAACTAGCAACGCTATAAGAGGGGCTGAGCAAAAGCGGTAACATAGCCAAACAATGGTTTGCTAGGAAGGGTGACAAAGGTTAGAGGTGGTTTCATGGCAATTTGGGAGGCATGATATAGCAAGTGGTAGGTAGCGCAGCATAGCAATAGAGCGAACAACTAGCAAGCAAAGATAGAAGTGATTTCGAGGGTATGGTCATCTTGCCTGAGATCCCACTAGGAAGAAGAACGAGTCCATGAAGAAGATGAAGCCACGAAGACGAACGAATCCTCACGATCGCAATGACACGGGAACTATCGAGAAGAAGCACACAACAAGGTAAACACACCACACATGAACAAGACATGGAGCTCAATCAAGTATGATGCATGACAAGGCTACAAGAAGCTACTCATGGCGAGAGATGATGCATACAAGAAGAACACATCAAAGCAAGTTTAAATGAGGCCGGAAACAACATATAACAATTCCGGAAAATCCTCATATGCATATTTTGGAATTGGTACTGTTCTGCCCTAAAACATATTTTAATGTTGTTAAACAGCAAAATGAAGTGCACCATGTTAAACTAGGCATTTTTCTACCCCATTTACATATAAAGTTTATTTAAAATGGAGCTACGGTTATTTAGTTATGAAATAAATCATTTTAACATGGCATTTAAGCAAATTTAAACAAACAACATTTTTAACATGGTTGAAAGTGGCATATTATGAAACTAGACAAAATTCTAAGCATTTTTCATATATAATGTTTTTACAAATGATGCATGGTTATGGAGTTATTGAATGCATGAACTCTAGGGGTTTTTCTGCAAATCTGTTTTATGTCAGCATTAATAGGCAAAATCGCAGACAGAGAAAAAAACAACACTGGGCCGAAACTGACTGGCCCAACAGTGCACAGGGGCAAATAGAAGATGGGCTTCCTCACATTGGGCCCTGGAGCAGGAGGAGCTGGGCCACACGCCGTTGCGGCTGCGGGCCTGGTCAACGCTCTCGAGAATGAGCGCAGCTGCTCGATCTCCAGGCGCGCGGGACGAGCAGAGCTTCTGCTCGTTGCAGAGGAAGCAGAGGCCGGTGACGAAGGACTTGGTGGCGGGCGGCGCGACGGGAAGCAGGGGTGGCTGGATCCAGGCGAGAGGGCAGCGGGGAGGACCGGCCTCGGCGGACTTGAAGGAGCAGGCGGGGCGGCGTGGGACTTAGCGGTCAACGCGGCAGGGGCGGCTTCCTCTGTCTGCTCCCGACAGAAGGAGGCAGTGCGACTCGGGGCAGCGCTTGGGCTGCGGCACGAAGACGACGACAACGACGCGTACGGAGCTCCGGCGAGGCAAAGCAGATGCGGAGGAGGCGGTGGAGGCCGGCTCCAAGGCGGACGGGCGCGGGTCAACGGGGACGGCAGGAGCGGGAGGCTCGACCCCGATCTTGTTCGAGGGAGTTGCAGCGGGGAGGGACTCCAGCAAGAAGGGGAGGTCGCGGAGGAGGCTGATCCGGCGCGGATCCGAAGGGTGGCGACTAGGACAAACAGCGGCCATGGCTGCTCGGTTCCCTGTGAAGAAGAGAACAAGGAGAGAGCTCACGTAAGAGAGAGAGAAAGAAGGAAGGGAAAAGGAGCAGGGGAGGAACCAGAGAAAGGGAAGAAGGGGCGCGAGGAGACGGCGACCTGCTGGTCGGGACGGGGATGCCGGCGTGGAGAGGAGCGCTCGGGCAGAGGAGGAGCTCCTCTCTTGTGGGCTTGAGCGAGGCAAGGGGGAGGATTTGGTGGTGGCTGGCTGGCTCAATTGGATGGAGGAGGAGATGGATTTGGTTGGCTGGTGTGTGAAATCGAGGAGGGGATGGATCCCGAGAGAGATTTGGTGGAGTGGCGGCGGCGGCTGACTGGGAGGATGGGACAAGTCCCCTAAAGATTAGGGTTGGTCTAGTTATATAGGTAGGGGATTAGGGTAGGGGTTAGACCGGTCCGTCCGATTATAATCGGGCGGTCGAGAATAAGTAGGCTAGAGCGTCCAACAAAGAAAACGGTGATGTTTTGTAGATGTTAGGGGATGATCCGGACCCATCGGTAACAACAACCCGGGTCGGGTTCGGGACAAATTTCGGACGCGCGCAAGGGGTGGTCTGAGAGGGGTCGACAACGACAAGGTGTCTGACAAAAGGCCTCGGAGAAGACAAGAGAGAAAACGAGGAGCAACGTTGCAAGTGTGGCTGGTCTCGAAACGGTCAACGAAGGCAGGGGACGCGGCAACTACGAACGACTACGAGTTTTAAGAAAACATGTGGATGCAATGCGTATGGTGACATGATGAAATGCAAGAACAACAAAATAAAACACGTGACGAACACGAAAAACATGGCAGGCGTCTGCAGCATCGGTCTCGGGGCGTCACAGGTAGCCGGCTTGGCCATGAAGGATCTAATAGTCCAACTTTGGCCAGCCGAGCCTATTCCCAGCAGCTACTTCGGCCTAGTAAAGCGGCTTGTCAATGCGCGGCCTCGGATTGATGCTATAAAGCGTTCGACCTGCATAGAGGGTGTCCGGATGGCCTTCGCCCGCGTCAAGATACAATGGGTGAAGATGAAGGCCACCGAAGTGGCAACCGCAGGTCTGCCCGAAGGCAAAGATCATCGGAAGCCGGAGAGGTATTTTGACGACATCCTAGAAGGGGCCCGCGTAGTAGAGGGCCAGTGTTCTAAGGACGTGATGTTTGATTAAGTGTGTTCGGGTTGTAAGAACGTTGTTATGAACTCGTGCTATGAAATATCTGATGCTTTCACCTTTTGTTTCCATTAATTTATCCTCCTGTGCGGCCGTTTATTGTCTATATTTATGAAAGTTTGCCAGTCGTCAGCTTCTGCCCCCATGTAAATGTTACCGGGGTGTTCTAAATAATGCGTAACTGCACTTTATCCAACCTCTTGGCCCATGGAGGAGGCGTCTGCGGGGTGAACCAGACAATCAGACTATGCGGCTTTATTACCTTCACTTAGCCATAGGAGTCTATCGGTGGGGCTAAGTACTAGCCCCTGTTGCGTGTGCGGCTACCCAGATTATAGTGCCTTTGCAATGCGGCTGGTTGAAGACCAGCCCCTCGTATGACACGGCAAGAATCACCAACGATTTGTAGTGTAACACTAAGTCACCGGATCGCTGACCACATCTCTCACTTATCATGACGGTCACTTCTTGGCTTTCTCTGCTGAGGTACTTAACCGGACGAACCAGAAATACAATCGCAGCAGTTCTCCCTTTACTACCTTAGCCGAACGGGTGGAATGTAAGGTGGTAAGCACAGGAGCTGGGCAACCCAACTATGGACCAAAGACATGATTCGGAGCCGATGCATATAATACAATATCCGGTACGTCGAAGAGCTCCCTACAGGTGTTCGGACTTTAGAATGTGCAAGGCCGAATACAGCCCCCGACGTTAAGGCCGGACTAAAGCACGAGCGGCTTCTGAAGTAGGGAGTGAATACAGATGATGAGATATACGTAAGTACCGAAAAAGTGGTGATCAGCTGCTTCCTTTATACCCTGATTAATACGTTGAGACGTGTTTCAACAGATAATGCCATGAATATCGTGGTCATGTTACATGCCAAAAGTTTACATAAGGGAAAGGTTTACACAGGGCCTAAAAATAGTGGTTTGAAGATCCGAGTGGTTCCCTTCCACACGTCTGCACCATTTCTCCTTGGTAGTGAATCCTTCAAGAGGAGGAGTAGATGGTTGTCTATAAAAAGGGATATTTTCTAATGAACCTATAGTGAGAAAAAATATTTAGGTCTGGATACGGTCAAGCCATACTATGGACTTTTTCCGCAGTGTGCCTTCGGCGTTGCCCAAGGTATTTCAAGTGCGTAGCTATGTACACACGATACGTATACCACAACCTGGGCAGTTGGCGGAGGCCGAACTGCTATCGAGGTCCGAATCCATCGAGCTATCGCACTGAGATGCGGATCAGACTCGTTTAGCAATGTCATTAGTCTTGATGACCGATGAATTGTTCGGCTTGATGAGGCCGCCATGCACCTCGGCTGCTAGGGCCGCGGTGTGCTCCTCAGTATGGAGGGAGCGCTCCATATTTCCATTGACTATGATGACGCCACGCTGTCCAGGCATTTTGAGCTTCTAATAAGCATAGTGCAGGACTGCATTAAAGCGGGCGAAAGCAGTTCGTCCGAGAAATGCATGATAACCACTGCGAAAAGGGACGATGTCGAATATCAATTCTTCGCTTCGGAAGTTGTCTGGAGAACCGAACACTACTTCCAGTGTTAAGGAGCCCGTGCAGCGGGCCTCCACGTCGGGTATCACTCCTTTAAAGGTAGTGTTACTAGGCTTGATTCTTGACGGGTCGATACCCATTTTACGGACAGTGTCTTGATAGATCAAGTTAAGACTATTGTCGCCGTCCATAAGGACTCTAGTGAGATGGTATCCGTCAATGATAGGATCGAGTACCAGGGCAGCTGAACCTCCGTGACGGATACTGGTTGGGTGATCCCTGCGATCAATGGTGATCGGACAAGCCGACCATGGGTTGAATTTTGGGGCGACAGGCTCGACGGCGTAGACGTCCCTCAGTGCGCGCTTGCGCTCCCTCTTGGGGATGTGGGTGACATAAATCATGTTCACCGTTTTCACCTCATGGGGAAAATGCTTCTGACCCCCGTTGTTCGGCTGACGGGGCTCATCATCGTCCTCGCTTGGAGGTCCTTTCCCCTTATGTTCGGTATTCAACTTACCGGCCTGTTTGAAAACCCAGCAATTTCTATTGGTGTGATTGGCAGGCTTGTCGGGGGTGCCATGAATATGGCAGGCCTCTCGAGGATTTTGTCCAAGTTGGATGGACCGTCTCTGTTGCCCTTGAAAGATTTCTTCCGCTGACCGGGTTTGGAACCACTGAATCCGGCGTTGACGGCCGTATCTTCTGTTTCATCGTTATTGTTCTGACGCTTGTTTTTATTGCGGCGTGGTCTACCATTGCTATCCCTGGCTTCAGAAGTGCCGGGGTCGCTGGAACTGTTGCTTCTACGAGCTAGCCAGCTATCTTCGCCCGCACAGAAGCGGGTCATGAGTGTTGTAAGAGCTGCCATGGTCTTCGGCTTTTCCTGCCCGAGGTGTCGGGCGAGCCATTCGTCACGGACACTGTGTTTGAAGGCCGCTAAGGCTTCGGCATCTGGACAGTCCATGTTTTGGTTCTTATTAATTAGGAACCGATTCCAAAGTTTGCAAGCTGACTCTCCGGGCTACTGGACTATGTGACTTTGGTCATTAGAATCCGGTGGCCGGACATAAGTGCCCTGAAAGTTGGCCCGGAAAGCATCTTCTAAGTCTTCCCAGCTCCCAATGGAGTTCTCTGGGAGGCTATTCAACCAGTGCCGTGCTAGTCCCTTCAGCTTCAAGGGAAGGTATTTAATGGCGTGGAGGTCATCTCCGCGAGCCATGTGAATGTGGAGAAGAAAATCTTCAACCATACGGCAGGGTCCGTTGTTCCATCGTACTGCTCGATGTTCATGGGTTTAAACCCTTCCGGAAATTGGTGCTGCATTACTTCATCGGTAAAGCACATAGGGTGTGCGGCACCTCTATACCGGGCGACATCACGACTGAGTTCGAATGACATCTATGTTCAGTGCTGGCCCCGAACTTGATGATGCTCATCGCGCCAGTCTTGATGGCCGTCATCTCGTGCCGGAGTACGTCCTCTAGATCCATAGATTGATCTGGTCTGGCCGGCTTTATTGGCCAGGTCCTGCCGTAAGTCGTATGTGTAGTCCGAAGCCACTGTTTCCTTGCCTCTATGGCGAGGGGGTGCGGGCTAATGTTCGGCGTGGTGAGCCGTTTTGTCCCGTCCATGTGGTGGTCAGTCTGGTTGATCAGCATAATTGTATTTTGACGGTATTGGCTCGAGAGCTTCGTCGTCGAATTGTGGTAGCAGCCTGCGTTTGGGGTAACTCTTTACTGGTTGCTCTAGGCCGTATTCTTCGGTGGCTAGGACCTTGGTCCATCTGTCGTTGAGCGTGTCCTGTTCAGCTTGAAGCTGCTGCTATTTCTTTTTCAGGCTCCGCGCAGTGGCAATGTGCTGTTGCTTGAAGCATTCTTGTTCGAGGGGTTCCTCTGGGATGATAAAATCTTCGTCACCGAGGCTAACATCCTCTTCGGAGGCAGGTAAGTAATTACTGTCTTCCGAATCTTCGTGATTAGCGTGTTCGGGGCTGTATTGACCCTCCTCCCTCTCGTCCTGTTCGGACGTAGGTCCGACGAGGTGGTCGGGGTCTTCGGCATTATCCAGAGTGTCATTATCTCTGGTGTGGGTGTTGCTATCCTTTGCCTGACGCGATCGTGAGCGGTGCCGCTGACGCCGACGCATTGGTGGTTCATCGACAGGCTTGTCCTTGCCTGGATCTTGAGTGCCATCGTTGTCCTTCTTCTCAGGCGTGTCCACCATGTATACATCGTAGGTAGAAGTGGCCGTCCAACGCCCAGTAATAGGCGGGTTTTGACCTGGTTCGGCGTCGACATCATCGTCCATGCCGTCGATGTCTTCGGAGGCGTAGTCTAGCATGTCGGTTCAATCCTCGACAATGGCTATTAAGTGGGTGGTGGGTGGGGTGTAAAATTCCCCGCTCTCAGCCGCCAGCCCGAGCTGGGTGTAGCTCAGAGGCAAAGCTTCCGTGATGGCGAGAGATTGTATTAAGTCCAGTGCTTCGTTTAAGAGCGAAAGCTGGATAGGAGTCTGCGGATATACGGGGCCATGCTTGGTGATAGACACTTGATCGAGCCCAATGGACGCAGACCCCGAGTGTTCGGAGTTATCGTCTAGAGGCGAGTCTGGCTCCTTGATGACTGGGAGAGTCCCGTTTGACTCTGGGTTCACCAACGGCGTGATCGCATCTGGGTCTCCAGTTGGGAGGTCTGTGATAGGAGAGAGTCTGACGGGGTCAATCCTCCCGTCTTCGCATAACATGATCTGCCTCGGATCTAAGGCCGAGGCGGGTATGAGCACCGACCCTCGGATGGGATCTGATAGCGGATCCGAAGGACCTTCTTTGTAAAGGTGGGGAGCGGCGGCCGAAGCCGCGAAACCTTCGAAGATCAGGTCTCCTCGGATATCGGCAACGTAGTCCAGGCTTCCAAACCTGATCTGGTGACCGGGGGTGTAGCTATCGACCTGCTCAAGGTGGCCGGTCGAGTCAGCAAATAGCATGAAGCCGCTGAACACGAAGAGTTGATCGGGGAGAAAGGTCTCCCCGGAAACAGCATCATTGCTGATGATGAGGCGAGCCATCGATTCCTCTGTTGACAACACAGCCGAGCTCTCAATGAAAGCACCAATGTCAGTGTCAAAACCGTGAGATCTCGGGTAGGGGGGCCCAAGCTGTGCGTCTAAGGATCAATGGTAACAATGGACAATGGGACACAATGTTTACCCAGGTTTGGGCCCTCTTAAAGGAGGTAAAACCCTACGTCCTGCTTGATTGTATTCGATGAGTACAGGGGTTACAAGAGTTGATCTACCTCGAGATCATATTGTCCAGCCTATGAATATTTTGATTCTCTCTACGGACTAACCCCTCCAGTTTATATAGACACCAGAGGGGTCTAGGGTTGTACAGAGTCGGTTTACAGGGAAAGGAAATAGAATATCCGAACACCAATCTTGTCGTTCACGCATATAGGAGACCAACCCGGACACGGGGGATGGTCTTCTGCCTTTATCTTCACGGCCCATCAGTCCGGCCCATGTCGAATAGACCGGACGCCCGAGGACCCCTTAGTCCAGGACTCGCTCAGTGGCCCCTCCTGCCTTTCCCTCGTGAGGAGAGAAAGGAAAGGAGGGGGCGCCACCACCTCCTTTCCTTCTACCCGCACTCAAATAGGAAAGGGGGTGCCACTTGGGAGACACCGCAAGTAGGATTCGGCCTACTTGGGGCGCCTCCTTGGCTGCTCCTCCCTCCCCCACCTATTTATATGTGGGAGGGAGCGCCACACATAACTGCGGCAATCTCTTAGCCATGTGCGACGCCCCTCTCCACAGTTTTGTCTGCTACTTCTTGAGCTTGCATTGGTTTTTTCGTTGAAGAGGAAAGGGTGATGCAGCAAAGCAGAGATAAGTATTTCCCTCAGTTTGAGAACCAAGGTATCAATCTAGTAGGAGACAACGCACAAATTACCGAATACCTGCACAAACAATCAAAGACCTTGCACCCAACGCGATAAAGGGGTTGTCAATCCCTTCACGGTTACTTACAAAAGTGAAATCTGATAGAGATAGATAAACGATAAAGTAAATATTTTTGGTATTTTTGGTTTATAGATCGGAAATTAATATGATGGAAAATAGAATATCGGAAACTAATATGATGGAAAATAGACCCGGGGTCCATAGGTTTCACTAGAGGCTTCTCTCAATATAGCAAATAATACGGTGGGTGAACAAATTACTGCCGAGCAATTGATAGAAAAGCGCAAATTTATGATGATATCTAAGGCAATGATCATGAATACAGGCATCACGTCCGTGTCAAGTAGACCGAAACGATTCTGCATCTATTACTATTACTCCACACATCGACCGCTATCCAACATCGATCTAGAGTATTAAGTTCATAAAGAACAGAGTAACGCATTAAGTAAGATGACATGATGTAGAGGAATTAACTCAAGCAATATGATGAAAACAACATCTTTTTATCCTCGATGGCAACAATACAATACATGCCTTGCTGCCCCTACTGTCACTGGGAAAGGACACCGCAAGATTGAACCCAAAGCTAAGCACTTCTCCCATTGCAAGAAAAACCAATCTAGTTGGCCAAACCAAACCGATAGTTTGAAGAGAATTACAAAGATATCAAATCATGCATATAAGAATTCAGAGAAGATTCAAATAATATTCATAGATAAGCTAATCATAAATCCACAATTCGTCGGATCTCGGCAAACACACCGCAAATGAAGATTACATCGGATAGATCTCCAAGAACACCGAGGAGAACATGGTATTGAGAAGCAAAGAGAGAGAAGAAGCCATCTAGCTACTAGCTATGGAACCGTAGGTCTCAGGTAAACTACTCACGCTTCATCGGAAGGGCAATAGAGTTGATGTAGAAGCCCTCCGTGATTGAATCCCCTCCTGCAGGGTGCCGGAAAAGGTCCCTAGATGGGATCTCACCGGTACAGAAAGTTGCGGCAGTGGAAAAGTGTTTTCGTGGATGCCTCTGGTGGTTTGGGGATATATGGGAATCTATAGGCGAAAGAATTAGGTCAGGAGGGTCACGGGGGGCCCACAAGGGTGGGGGGCGCGCCCTACCCCCTGGGCGGGCCCTCCATCCTTGTGGCCGCCTCGTGGCTCCTCCGACTTCATCTCCATGTTTCCTAGTTGTCTTCTGGTCCAAGAAAAATCATCGCAAAGGTTTCATTCCGTTTGGGCTCCATTTGGTATTCCTTTTCTGCAAAACTCAAAAACAAGGAAAAAACAAAAACTGTCACTTGGCTCTAGGTTAATAGGTTAATCCAAGAAATAATATAAAATAGCATATTAATGCATATGAAACATCCAAAACAGATAATATAATAGCATGGAACAATCAAAAATTATAGATACGTTGGAGACGTATCAAGCATCCCCAAGCTTAATTCCTGCTCGTCCTCGAGTAGGTAAATGATAAAAACAGAATTTTTTATGTGGAATGCTACCTAACATATTTATCCATGTAATTTTCTTTATTGCGGCCTGAATGTTCAGATCCATAAGATTCAAAACAAAAGTTTAATATCGACATAAAAACAATAATACTTCAATCATACTAACAAGGCAATTATGTCTTCTCAAAATAACATGGCCAAAGAAAGCTTATCCCTACAAAATCATATAGTCTGGCTATGCTCCATCTTCATCACACAAAATATTCAAATCATGCACAACCTTGGTTTCAGTCAAGCAATTGTTTCATACTTTATTATTCTCAAACTTTTTCAACTTTCACGCAATACATGAGCGTGAGCCATGGACATAGCACTATAGGTGGAATAGAATATGGTGGTTGTGGAGAAGACAAAAAGAGGGAGATAGTCTCACATCAACTAGGCGTATCAACGGGCTATGGAGATGCCCATCAATAAATATCAATTTGAGTGAGTAGGGATTGCCATGCAACGAATGCACTAGAGCTATAAGTTTATGAAAGCTCAAAAAGAAAACTAAGTGGGTGTGCATCCAACTTACTTGCTCATGCATGAAGACCTAGGGCGATTTGAGGAAGCCAAGTTCTATAATGAAAAATTCCCACTAGTATATGAAAGTGACAAAATAGGAGACTCTCTATCATGAAGACCATGGTGCTACTTTGAAGCACAAGTGTGGAAAATGATAGTAACATTGCCCCTTCTCTCTTTTTCTCTCATTTTTTGTTTGTCTTCTTTGGCCTCTTTTTTCTATTTCCTCACATGGGACAATGCTCTAATAATGATGATAATCACACTTCTATTTACTTACAACTCAAAAAATTACAACTCGATACTTAGAACAAAAATATGACTCTATATGAATGCCTCCGGCAGTGTACCAGGATGTGCAATGAATCAAGAGTGACATGTATGAAAGAATTATGAAAGGTGGCTTTGCCACAAATACGATGTCAACTACTTGATCATGCAAAGCAATATGACAATGATGAAGCGTGTCATAATAAACGGAACGGTGGAAAGTTGCATGGCAATATATCTCGGAATGGCTATGGAAATGCCATAATAGGTAGGTATGGTGGCTGTTTTGAGGAAGGTATATGGTGGGTGTATGGTACCGGCGAAAGTGGCACGGCACAAGAGGGGCTAGCAATGGTGGAAGGGTGAGAGTGCGTATAATCCATGGACTCAACATTAGTCATAAAGAACTCACATACTTATTGCAAAAAACTATTAGTCATCGAAACAAAGCACTATGCGCATGCTCCTAGGGGAAGGGTTGGTAGGAGTTAACCATCACGCGATCCCGACCTCCACACAAAGGATGACAATCAACAACATGCTCCAACTTTGTTACATAACGGTTCACCATACGTGCATGCTACGGGAATCACAAACCTCAACACAAGTATTTATCAAATTCACAATTACTCCACTAGCATGACTCTAATATCATCATCTTCATATCTCAAAACAATCATAAGGAATCAAACTTCTCATAGTATTCAATGCACTTTATATGAAAGTTTTTATTATATCCCTCTTGGATGCCTATCATATTAGGACTAAATTTGTAACCAAAGCAAATTACCATGCTGTTTAAAAAGACTCTCAAAATAATATAAGTGAAGCATGAGAGTTCAACAATTTCTATAAAATAAAACCACCGCCGTGCTCTAAAAAGATATAAGTGAAGCACTAGAGCAAAATTGCCTAGCTCAAAAGATATAAGTGAAGCACATAGAGTATTCTAATAAATCATGATTCATGCGTGTCCCTCTCAAAAGGTGTGTACAGCAAGAATGATTGTGGCAAACTAAAAAGCAAAGAATCAAATCATACAAGATGCTCCAAGCAAAACACATATCATGTGGTGAATAAAAATATAGCCTCAAGTAAAGTTACTGGTAGACGAAGACGAAAGAGGGGATGCCTTCCGGGGCATCCCCAAGCTTATGCTCTTGGTTGTCCTTGTATATTACCTAGGGGTGCCTTGGGCATCCCCAAGCTTAGGCTCTTGCCACTCCTTATTCCATAGTCCATCAAATCCTTACCCAAAACTTGAAAGCTTCACAACACAAAACTCAACAGAAAATCTCATAAGCTCCGTTAGTATAAGAAAATAATTCACCACTTTATGGTACTGTTGTGAACTCATTCTTTATTTATATTGGTGTAATATCTACTGTATTCCAACTTTTCCATGGTTCATACCCCCCGATACTACCCATAGATTCATCAAAATAAGTAAACAACACAAAGAAAACAGAACCTGTCAAAAACAGAACAGTCTATAGCAATCTGGAAACTTCGAGTACTTCTGTAACTCCAAAAATTCTGAAAAATTAGAACAACCTGGAAAATTTGTGTACCAATCCAGATCAAAAAGAATCAGATCAAAATCACGCTTTTGTGAATTATGAAAATTATTTTCCTGGGCGCAAAAGTTTCTGTTTCTCAGCAAGATTAAAACAACTATCACCGTAAGCTATCCCAAAGGTGTTACTTGGCACAAACACTAATTAAAACACAAAACCACATCTAACCAGAGGCTAGATGCATTATTAAAAGAAAAACAGGAACAAAAAGCAAAGGACAAAAATAAAATTGGGTTGCCTCCCAACAAGCGCTACTGTTTAACGCCCTTAGTTAGGCATAAAACACGAATAGATCTAGGTATTGTCATCTTTGGTATGCAATCCATAAGTGGCTCTCATAATAGATTCATATGGCAATTTAATTTTCTTTCTAGGAAAGTGTTCCATGCCCTTCCTTATGGAAATTGAAATCTAATGTTTCCTTCTTTCATATCAATAATTGCACCAATCGTTCTAACGAAAGGTCTACTAAGAATAATAGGACATGTAGGATTGCAATGTATATCAAGAACAATGAAATCTACGGGCACATAATTTCTATTTGCAACAATAAGAACATCATTAATCCTTCCCATAGGTTTCTTAATAGTGGAATCCGCAAGATGCAAATTTAAAGAACAATCATCAAATTCACGGAAACTAACACATCACATAAATTTTCTGGAATTGTGGAAACGCTAGCACCCAAATCACACAAAGCATGGCACTCGTAATCTTTAATCTTAATCTTAATAGTAGGTTCCCACTCATCATAAAGTTTTCCAGGGATAGAAACTTCCAATTCAAGCTTTTCTTCAAAAGATTGGATCATAGCATCAACGATATGTTTGGTAAAAGCTTTGTTTGATTATATGCATGAGGAGAATTCAACACGGATTGCAACAAGGAAGTACAATCTATTAAAGACCAATTATCATAATTAAATTCCTTTAAATCCAAAAGAGTGGGTTCATTGCTACTTCAAGTTTTGACCTCTCAAATCCCACTTTTAACAATTTTTGATTAAGGTCTAAAAACTCTGAATCATTGGGACGCCTTTTAACTAAAGTTGACTCATCACCAGTCCCATATTTATCAAAATTTATATTTGAAACCAAAGATTCAATAGGAGTTACATCAATCACTTTAAGATCTTCATCATTATTTTCATGGAAACTAGAAGCACACTTTTACAAACCAATCTCGTTTAGCATGCATCTTAGCGGTTCTTTCTTTGCACTCAATGAAAATTCTCATGGATTTGAGAGACTCATTAATATCATGCTTGGGTGGAATAGATCTAAGTTTCAAAGAATCAACATCGAGAGAAATTCTATCCACGTTCCTAGCCAAATCATCAATCTTGAGAAAATTTTCTTCAATCAAAGCATTGAATTTCTTTTGCGAACTCATAATTTCTTTAACACTAATCTCAAAATCAGAGGGCATCTTATTAAAATTTCCATAAGAATTGTTGTAGGAATTACCATAATTATTAGAGGAATTACTAGGAAACGACCTATGATTAAAATTACCTCTATACGCGTTATTACCAAAATTGTTCCTACCAACAAAATTCACATCCATAGATTCATTATTATTCTCAATCAAATTAGACAAAGGCATATCATTAGGATAAATAGAAGCACTCTTGCTAGCAAATAATTTCATAAGTTCATCCATCTGTCCACTCAAAACATTAATCTATTCAATCGCATGCACTTTTTTTACTAGTGGATGATCTTTCTGTGTGCCATTGAGAATAGTTAACCATAATATTATCTAGGAGTTTAGTAGCTTCTCCTAAAGTAATTTCCATAAAAGTACCTCCCGCGGCCTAATCTAAAAGATTTCTAGAAGCAAAATTCAATCCGGCATAATTTTTTTGTATAATCATCCACAAATTCAAACCATGAGTAGGGCAATTTCATATCATCAATTTCATCCTCTCCCAAGATTGTGCAACATGTTCATGATCAAGTTGCTTAAATTTCATAATGTCATTCCTAAGGGAGATGATCTTAGAGGGAGGAAAATACTTGGAAATAAAAGCATCTTTACACTTATTCCATGAATCAATACTATTTTTAGACAAAGATGAAAACCAAGTTTTAGCACGATCTCGAAGTGAGAACGAAAATAGCTTCAATTTAACAATATCACTATCCACATATTTTTTCTTTTGCATATCACATAATTCAACGAAATTATTAAGATGGGATGCGGCATCTTCACTAGGAAGGCCGGAAAATTGATCTTTCGTATCAAGATTCAGCAAAGCGACATTAATTTCATAAGATTCCGCCTAGTGGCGGGAGCAATCGGCGTACTAATAAAATTATTATTATTATTGGTGTTGGAAAAATCACACAATTTGGTATTCTCTTGAGCCATCGTGACAAAGCAAGCAATCCAACACACGAGCACACAAAAAGCAAGTGAAGAAGATGAACAGAAGAGGGGCGAAGAAAAGGCAAATCTTTTAAAAAATTGTTTTAGAAGTGGGGGAGAGGAAAACGAGAGGCGAATGGCGAATAATGTAATGCAAGAGATGAGAGTTTATGATGGGTACTTGTTATGTCTTGACTTGGCGTAGATCTCCCCGGCAACGACATCAGAAATTCTTCCTGCTACTTCTTGAGCTTGCGTTGGTTTTTCCCTTGAAGAGGAAAGGGTGATGCAGCAAAGTAGAGATAAGTATTTCCCTCAGTTTGAGAACCAAGGTATCAATCCAGTAGGAGACAATGCACAAATTACCGAATAGCTGCACAAACAATCAAACAACTTGCACCCAATGCGATAAAGGGGTTGTCAATCCCTTCACGGTTACTTGCAAAAGTGATATCTGATAGAGATAGATAAACGATAAAGTAATTTTTTTTGGTATTTTTGATTTATAGATCGGAAAGTAAAAGATTGCAAAATAGTAGATCGGAAATTAATATGATGGAAAATAGAAGATCAGAAACTAATATGATGGAAAATAGACCCGGGGGCCATAGGTTTCACTAGAGGCTTCTCTCAAGATAGCAAATACTACGGTGGGTGAACAAATTACTGTCGAGAAATTGATAGAAAAGCGCAAAGTTATGACGATATCTAAGGCAATGATCATGAATATAGGCATCACGTCCGTGTCAAGTAGACCAAAACGATTCTGCATCTACTACTATTACTCCACACATCGACCGCTATCCAGCATGCATCTAGAGTATTAAGTTCATAAAGAACGGAGTAACGCGTTAAGTAAGATGACATGATGTAGAGGAATTAACTCAAGCAATATGATGAAAACCCCATATTTTTATCCTCGATGGCAACAATACAATATGTGCCTTGCTGCCCCTACTGTCACAGGGAAAGGACACCACAAGATTGAACCCAAAGCTAAGCACTTCTCCCATTGCAAGAAAAACCAATCTAGTTGGCCAAACCAAACCGATAGTTCGAAGAGAATTACAAAGATACCAAATCATGCATATAAGAAGTCAGAGAAGATTCAAATAATATTCATAGATAAGCTGATCATAAATCCACAATTCATCGGATCTCGACAAACACACCGCAAAAGAAGATTACATCGGATAGATCTCCAAGAACATCGAGGAGAACATGGTATTGAGAAGCAAAGAGAGAGAAGAAGCCATCTAGCTACTAGCTATGGACCCATAGGTCTGAGGTAAACTACTCACGCTTCATCGGAAGGGCAATAGAGTTGATGTAGAAGCCCTCCGTGATTGAATCCCCCTCCGACGGGGTGCCGAAAAATTCCCCTAGATGGGATCTCACGGGTACAGAAGGTTGCGGCGGTGGAAAAGTGTTTTCGTGGATGCCTTTGGTGGTTTGGGGATATATGGGAATATAGAGGCGAAAAAATTAGGTTAGGAGGGTCACGGGGGGCCCACAAGGGTGGGGGCGCGCTGATGCAGCTTGATGCTACGTGGGTATTTCCCCAAAGAGGAAGGGATGATGCGGCACAGCGGCGGTAGGTATTTCCCTCAGTTATGTGACCAATGTTATCGAACCAGTAGGAGAACCAAGCAACACAACGTAAACAGCCCCTGCACATAAATAACAAATACTCGCAACCCGACGTGTAAAAGGGGTTGTCAATCCCTTTCGGGCAGCGGCGCCCCAAGATAGGCAAATAGACGTGAAATAAATTGTAGTAGATTGATTGATCGAACGCCAAATAAAATAAATAAGAATAAATTGCAGCAAGTTATTTTTGTAATTTTGGTTTAATAGATCTGAAAATAAAAGCAAAGTAAAAGTAGATCGCAAAGGCAAGTAATATGAGAAAGAGATCCGGGGGCCGTAGGTTTCACTAGTGGCTTCACTCGAGAAAAATAGCAAACGGTGGGTAAAAAAATTACAGTTGGGCAATTGATAGAACTGCAAATAATCATGACGATATCCAGGCAATGATCATTATATAGGCATCACGTCAAAGATTAGTAGACCGACTCTCGCCTGCATCTACTACTATTACTCCACGCATCAACCGCTATCCAGCATGCATCTAGTGTATTAAGTTCATGGAGAAACGGAGTATTGCAATAATAACGATGACATGATGTAGACAAGATCTATCTATGTAGAGATAGACCCCATCGTTTTATCCTTAGTAGCAATGATACATAAGTGTCGGTTCCCCTTCTGTCACTAGGATCAAGCACCGTAAGATCGAACCCATTACAAAGCACCTCTTCCCATTGCAAGATAAATAGATCAAGTTGGCCAAACAAAACCCAAATATCGGAGAAGAAATACGAGGCTATAAGCAATCATGCATATAAGACATCAAAGAAACTCAAATAACTTTCATGGATATAAAAAGATAGATCTGATCATAAACTCAAAGTTCATCCGATCCCAACAAACACACCACAAAAAGAGTTACATCATATGGATCTCCAAGAGACCATTGTATTGAGAATCAAACGAGAGAGAGGAAGCCATCTAGCTACTAACTACGGACCCGTAGGTCTACAAAGATCAACTCACGCATCATCGGAGAGGCACCAATGGAAGTGGTGAACCCCTCTGTGATGGTGTCTAGATTGGATCTGGTGGTTCTAGACTCTGCGGCGGCTGGATTTGAATTTCGTAGACTCCCCTAGGGTTTCTGGAATATTGGGGTATTTATAGAGCAAAGAAGCGGTCCCGGGGGCACCCGAGGTGGGCACAACCCATCAGTGCGCGCCTGGGCCTCCTGGCGCGCCCTGGTGGGTTGTGCTCCCCTCGGAGCACCCCCAGACGCTGCCTTGGCCCATTGGGTGTCTTCTGGTCCATAAAAAATCTCTGTGAAGTTTCGTTGCATTTGGACTCCGTTTGGTATTGATTTCCTATGATGTAAAAAAATGCAGAAAATAGCAACTGGCACATGGCACTATGTCAATAGGTTAGTACCAAAAAATGATATAAAATGACTATAAAATGATTATAAAACATCCAAGATAGATAATATAACAGCATGGAACAATCAAAAATTATAGATACGTTGGAGACGTATCATGCGCCCTACCCCCTGGGCGCACCCTCCGTCCTTGTGGACGCCTCGTAGCTCCTCCGACGTCATCTCCAAGTCTTCTGGTCCAAGATAAATCATCTCGAAGGTTTCATTCCGTTTGGACTCCGTTTGGTATTCCTTTTCCGCGAAACTCAAAAGTAAGGAAAAACAGGAACTGGCACTGGGCTCTAGGTTAATAGGTTAGTCCCAAAAATAATATAAAATAGAATATTAATGCATATAAAACATCCAAAATAGATAGTATAATAGCATGGAACAATAAAAAATTATAGATATATTGGAGACGTATCATGCACCAGGCGGGCACAACCCACCTGGGCGCGCCAGCAGCCCCAGGCGCTCTGGTGGGTTGTGGTCCCCATGTGGCCCACTCACTTATCTCTTTAGCCCATGTCATCACCTACCTCCAGAAAAAATCACCATCTCTCTCTCTCTCTCTCTCTCTCTCTCTCTCTCTCTCTCTCTCTCTCGTGTTCTTGCTCTCAAACCCGCGGATTTTGATCTCTTTGCTCGAAGCTCCGTTTCCAAAACTGTTTTGGGGGATCGCTACTTTGTATGTGACTCCTCCATTGCTCCAATTAGTTTTTGCTTTAGTGGATTATATTTTGAATAATTAGCTACTCTTGGTGCTGCTGTAGATGAGCTTGCATGTTGAATTCTGAGAGTTATAAGTAGTTTGAATGCTTGATATGGCCTCTATGCATCTCTATAAGTATCTCTATGAGTAGTTGCTATCAATGTTGTGCGGCTTTGTTGACAAAAATGTTATGGACTAAAATTTTCAGAATTTTATTTATAGGAATAAGATGAGTTTCTTTAGGAAGTTTGCCTCCAAGAAGAGCTCTAAGGGAGTCATTGGGGAATCATCGGACAATGACCTCCATACTCAGAGAAGGGCGGAGGCGCGGCCATGCGAATGGCCACACAACCCCTTCATGGATGGAGCTGGGATCCGTCAAGAGTTCGCACAATTTGCTGCTAATGCTAGGCTTACCGACTTCGTCGCAGCTGAGTGTGAACAATACCATCTCCTAACAAATTCCTTTGTGCAAAGCTTGCATTTTCTGAGTAGGAATAACCCCCCTGAGGTGCAGTTTAATTTATATGCTGAAAACCGTCAGATGCCACTCACTGATTTTTGCGATGTATGCTTGATCCCTTCTCACGGGGAAATAAGAGAGCCTAGGCCTGCAAATTTTGAGGACTTTTATCGCACTCTGTCAGTGGGATATGAGAGAGGCGTGTCGAGTGTCACTGCTACCAGTTTGCAGTTTCCTGCTGTGCATTATTTTGCTCTATTCATTGCTAAGTGTTTAATTGCTAGAGAGAAAGTCGATGCACTTTGTGCTCCTGACTTAGCCATCTTACGCCATGCACTATATGGCGATACCACTTATTGCCTAGGGGCCATTATTGCATGTTGTCTGCACCTTAACAGAGCCAAGGGCAGAATTCATGGCGGTATTTATGCTACTCATTTGGCGAGTCACTTTAACGTTCAGATTCGCCAACATGATTATCGTTTACCCAAGGTTTATTTGGATCGCCAGGCGATGAAAGATCACCAGTTTGTTGATATTAATGATTCAATTAAAAATATTCCTTACAACCTGGTTTTCAGTGTGGATACCCGTGATATTATCCCGTTGCCTGCCCATCCTTTGCTTGATTCTATTGTCAGGGGTGGATATAGGATCATGCCAGATGACTCATTGCCTACCGGAACGCCTAGTCGGTGGCGGAGGAGGAGCTCCAGGAGTGGGATGCTCAAGTGCCGCCACCGCAACACTTTGACATGGGACCAAATGGCTACTGCGGGTGGTGATTACCAAGCTAGGCCAAAAGCCTAAGCTTGGTGGAGTACGTATTTCCACCGACATTACATTCATGTTCACACATTTTCATTGTATTATCCATGCTAGATTTATTTTCTCGCTTTCTTCTTGTGTGTTTGAAAAACTTTGAGAAAACCAAAAAATATTTCTTGCTTCTTTTTGGTTTTTCTTTCTAGCTTAATAAGTTGTAGTGTTAAAAGAAAACCTAAAAATATTTCTCGATTCTTCTTTTGCTTGTTAGGAGCTCTCCCGTGTAAATAGTTTTCTCGTTTTTCGTTTTTATTTTTCTTTAATTTGCTTTCTTCAAGAAAAACTAAAAACTCCAAAAATATTTCAGTGTGTTTCTCTGAAATTATTTTCCTTTTGTTGAGTCGTACTGAGGGGAATACCATGATGAAAATGTTGAGTGGCTCTCATATGCATTGATATTGATCTAACAAAAGCCCATATTACCTTGTCTTCTCCTTTTGAATAAAATGTTTGCAGATTCCAGCTTAGTCCACGACATTCTTGCACTATTATTATTTCCATATCATTCGGGCGTGCAAGTGAAAGGCAATAATGATGATATTTCATGAACTGGTTGTGGCAGAGAGAAACGGGTATGAACTCAACTTGTTTTGTTTTTGTAAATATGTTTAACCTAGTATCCATGATTCAGCCTATTATGATCAAACATGTTTGCAATGACAATTAGATATTATAGTTTGTCATGCCATGCTTAAGTAGCTAGGAGTGGATAATGATTTATCTTGGACGTCAACGTTGCGTTAAAATGATTGTGATGTGGTATGATGATATGGTATCCTCCTCTGAATGTTTCAAGTGGCTTGACTTGGCACATGTTTATGCATGTAGTTGAATCAAAAGCAACATAGCCTCTATGATATTTATGTTCATGTTGTCCATATCCTACTCATGCTAGTATCCAATGTTCATTATTCATAATGCATGTTCATGACCGTTTTCGCTGTCTAGCTGGCCGCTCAACCTATTTGCTATCATTCGTCAGTACTAAGCGGTATTACCCTTCCGTTCTAAGTAAATTTGCATGTGCCACCTCTGAAAACTTCAAATAAACATTTGTTTTTGTGTGCCTGGATTGTTCATAGAGCGATAGGGGGTAGTTGGTATCTTCCATGCTAAGCGGGTTATTCTCATGATGAGTGTTTATTCACTCGTCCTTACACGAGAGGGGCGGTAATAAGGATGCCCAGTTCTGAATTCAAAAAATGCAAATAATTAAACAAAATTCCCCCAGGACTAATGTTGGTATGGATGGTACCTGTGGATTCGGCTAGCCGTGGAGTGTGTTTGTTGGTGGAGGGGGAGTAAACCTTTACTTTTATCGCTTGAACCGCGACTAATGTGTTTAGCATGGAAGATATTGATAACTTTCGGTCGTGACGTAAACAGGAAGGGTGCATTTCCCAAAATTTCATTTATCTCTATTTTAAAATTTTGAGCTGTGGCACCGCTGAAAATCACTGCTTCCCTCTGTGAAGGGACTATCTATTTACTTTTATGTTGAGTCATCAACTTATCAAATAAGCGCCAGATCTGAGAGCACTATTGTCATCCTCATGCATTGTGTATAGTTAATGTTGGGTGCACCTTGCCTGGATCTTTTCTACCATGAATTACAATGTTTAGTCACTACTTGAACTTTGGAGGTGCTCTGCATTTATGTTTGCGGTCTCAGAAAGGGCTAGCGAGATACCACTGTTGTCATATTATATCATGATTGTTTTGACAAAGTGTTGGCATTTGAGATATCTTATTATTGCTCACTAGTTGATTATGCCATTGATATCAGTTAATATAATTTTTAAGAGTTATTGTTGACATGATTAGTCATGATCTTTGCTGAAAACCTAGGTGCTACTTAAGCTTATTTATGTAAACAAGAGCAAAAGAGTTCATAAAAGTTTTTCTTTTTCACATTCATTTTATCAACTGAATTGTTTGAGGACAAGCAAAGGTTTAAGCTTGGGGGAGTTGATACGTCTCCATCGTATCTACTTTTCCTAATGCTTTTCCTCTTGTTTTGGACTCTAATTTGCATGATGTGAATGAAACTAACCCGGACTGGCGCTGTTTTCAGCAGAACTAGCATGGTGTTGTTTTTGTGCAGAAATAAAAGTTCTCGGGTTAGAACGAAACTTTTTGGAGAATTATTTCAGAATAAAAGAAAAATACTGGATCCAAGAACCACCGGAGGGGGGCCATGGGTGAGCACAACCGACCAGGGCGCCCCCCCCCTCCAGGCGCGCCGAGGTGGGTTGTGCCCACCTGGTGGTCCCGCAGACCCTGATCCTGACTCCATAAATACCTATATTTGGAGAGAAAAGTCAAGGAGAAAGAATTATCACGTTTCAAAAGACGGAGCCGTCGCCGCCTCCTGTTCTTCATCGGGAGGCCAGATTTGGAGTCCATTTGGGGCTCCGGAGAGGGGAATCTTCGATCTTCATCATCACCAACCCTCCTTCATCACCAATTCCATGATGCTCCCCACCGAGAGTGAGTAATTCCTTCGTAGGCTCGCTGGTCGGTGAGGAGTTGGATGAGATCCATCATGTAATCGAGTTAGTTTTGTTAGGGCTTGATCCCTAGTATCCACTATGTTCTGAGATTGATGTTGCTATGACTTTGCCATGCTTAAAACTTGTCACTTTGGGCCCGGGTGCCATGATCTCAGATCTGAACCATTTATGTTATCACCATTATATCTTCGTTCAAGATACGATCTTGCAAGTTATATGCACCTGCTATGTGTTATGATCCATAAACCCCGGAGTGACAGTACTCGGGATACTTTCTGGGGATGACCGTGGTTTGAGGAGTTCATGTATTCACTATGTATAAATGCTTTGTTCCGGTTCTCTATTAAAAGGAGGCTTTAATATCCCTTACACTACAAAAAAAGACACATCCGTGACATTTTGGGCCGAATGAATTATTTTTCTGTCATGCTTATGACACTTCTATGACGATAATTGTGACAAAACCCGGTATCATCATACATGTGGTGGGCTCCTACTTCTATGACAAAAAATCATGATAGAAAATGGGATTTTCGTCTGGGGTGGGCCGGAGACACAGTTGCATGACATTCTTTGGGTCGTCCATGACAGAAAAAACCGTGGTAGAAGCGAGGGCGAGGAAAATATCGGGGGTTCCCGGTTACGATGGGTGGTCGGGGACCGAGCGATGCGCGTTTCTCTCGTACACGTACGCGCATGGGTGCGAGGCGTTGGGCTCTAACTGAACCCGAGCGAGGCGTTCGCCTACTAAACCCGAGCGATTGCATTGCAGGCTACGCGTTACTGAACCCGAGCGATCGATCGATGGCTGTTAACTGAACCCGATCGAGCGATTCCTTCGCTACTGCTGTTACCTGAAGCCTATCGAACCCTGCTGCCTCCTTCCCTTGATGAACAGTGAGTGTTGTTGGGGGGGTTGGATGAACAGTTCTCGATGGGGGTTGGATGAACAGGACCCCGTGGTAGTAGAGGCCTTTGCCGGTGGATGAACAGGACCCCGATCGAGCCGGTTGGGGGTGCATGAACATGACCCCGTGGAGGGATGGATGAACAGGACCCCGTGGAGGGCTGGTTGAACAGTAGCCGGTGGAGGCCTGCATGAACAGTATCCCGTGGAGGGGTGGTTGAATAGGACCCCGTGGAGAGGGCTGGTTGAACAGTAGCCGGTGGAGGAGCGGTGGAGGCTGGATGAACAGGAGCCTGTGGATGAATAGGAGCCCGTGGAGGCTGGAGGAGGTCGACGGTGGATGAACAGTAGCCCGTGGAGGCAGTCGACGGTGGAGATGAACAGTATCCCGTGGAGTCCCGTTTTTCGGTACGCCACACCCGTCCCAATGAACATGACCCCCGTTTCGACCGTAGCACTCCAACACAAGTCCGTTTCCTCCGTTTTGCGGTATGCCACACCCCTCTAGATCAACAGGACCCCGTTTCGACCGTAGGAGGTCAAGAGAAGTCTTTTTCCTCTGTTTGCGGTACACCAGACCCCTCCCAATGAACAGGATCCCGTTTTGACCGTGGCCGGTCGAACACAAGGCCGTTTCCTCCGTTCTGCGGTACGCCAGGCCTCGTTTCGATCGGCTATTCCGTCCAAGCCGGTTGGCTCCCGATGAACACGACGTATTCCGTTGCCTCCCGATGAACATGACGCATTCCGTTGCCTCCCCATGAACACGACGCAGTTTCTACATTCTGACCTAGCCGGTTGGCTTCCGATGAACAGGATTAGTCGCTGTATGCGTTAGAGACCCCACCCGTATGTATGTATGTAGCCATATTTACTATCTTGCAGCGTGGCCGTATGTACGTGTACACAATATAGACGGGATCGCGTGACATGCTACGTCGGCGCCTCTACTTCAACACGTGTCGCTCCTTACTCGTCCACGGTACGTCGCTGCAGAGACACCGATCGACATCTATGTACGTACACGTTCGCGGCCGGACAGATAACGCTACCTTCGCTTCAACCTGGTTGGTCCCTGCTGTCAGGGGGTAAGAAGGCAGTTCCTTCCGTGTGAAGATAAAGCCGGTGGGTCCCAGCTGTCAGGGGGGAACATTTTTTTTCGTGAAATAGAGAGGCCCTTCCGGTAGGTCCGAGGTGTCAGGTGGAAGAATCATTATTTTGCGCGTAATAAGGAGGCACTTCCTTGCGTGCGGCCATGGACCCAGCTGTCAGCCTCTCCACTTACAGTACTCTTCTGATGGATGTCATTCATTGACCGCGTTGACGATGCCGTACCGCCCGAGAGCACCAAGGTGGTGGATGACGGTGCGACCTAGGAAGGGAACGACTCGGAGCCGGGGAATACGCAGCAGTGGATGCCCACACGGAGGGGAGTGCAAGGGTTGACTGCTTCGGCTGGGCATTGAGGCTGCCGTCTCCGAAGAATAACAGGGGCTGTGGGTGAGTAGAGGGAAGGCCTGGCTAGTAGTAGTATGGTCGGGTGGTGAGGCCTGTGCGGCAGCACGGCCGGCCACGGGAGGCTGGAGCAGGCGGTACGGCGGGCACATGTTTGGGCGGCTGGAGCAACAAGACCAGAGGTTGAAGACACAGCTTGGTCGTTGGATTAACATCGAATGGTCAGGGCATCTAGAATCGTTTATTGACTAAGTTAACAAAGCCCTGCGTACGCGTTAACTTAGTAGGCCCACAAGTCAGCATCCAAATCTGGTGGGTCCCAGCTAGAATGGGGAATCAATTTTTTTTCACGTTATAAGGTGGCATTCCTTGCGTGCGAAGATGTTTTTTGGTTTTTTATTTCTTCTTTTTCAAGTTATAATAAAAAGAAAACAATTTAGGATCTTCGGTGCATCTATATTTTCATGAAAAGGATCATAATAAAGCTGGTGGGTCCTAGCTGTCACGGAGAGGAAACTTTTTATTTCCTCGTAATAAAGGAAGCACTTCCTTGCGTGCGAAGATGTATCTGGTGGGTCAAACCTGCCAGGGGGAGAAATTATTTGTTTTCGCATTATACGGGGGCACTTGCAGCGTGCGGCCATGGGCCATGTGGGTCCCTACAGTCAGCCAATCCATGTACATGCCTCATCCGATGCATGTCGTTTGTTGACAAAGTTGACCACGCCACGCCGAGAGAACCAACACAGTGAACGATGGCGAGTATTACGAAGGGAACGACCCGGAGCCGGCGAAGTCACAGCAGTGGTTGCCCACGCGGAGGGGAGTACAAGGGTTCACTGGTTCGGCTGCGGTGTGAGGCTGTCGTCGTTGATGAAGAACATGAGGTGTTGGTGAGTAGAGGAATGGCCTGGACGGCGTTTGGGAGTAGAGTGGGCCGGTGAAGCCTGCGCGGCAGCACAGCCGGCCACGGGAGGCGGTACCGCCGGCGGTGGTTTGGGAGGCTGAAGCAAGAATATCCGAGATTGAAGAAACACTACAGCCGTTGGATGGACATCCAACGGCTACTACTGCTAGAATTGTGTCTTGACTATAAGTTTACAAAGCCTTCCGTACGCCTTAGTAGCCCCACAAGCCTTCCATACGCGTCAGAGACTATAATTCTCAAAAAAATAGTAGGCCCACAAGTGAGCATCACATGTGTCGCAGAGAACATATAGCCCATTTGCGATTTGTAATAGTGTACAACCCATTTTTGAATTCTAATGGAATTTACTACAACCCATTTACAGTCTGTTAAAATTACAACCTATTTTCTAGCGAGGACAACGATTAATAATTTCAACCAACCTCTCAAAATAGAATTCAACCAGAAATCCCACATTTTGATGGGATCCGAAAAAAAATTATTCCGAAATTTCGAGTCAGATTAAATATAATTTCAAAATTAATTTGTATTAGGTAAAAATCTAAAGAAATATTGTGCGCGCAATAAGTAATGAAATTAAAATTTTCAAATTCAAACAATAATATTTTTGAAACTAATTACCTACTTGGTGCGTTTTTGTATATTTACAGCCCAGTTTTTATAATTAAATCCCATGTATTATTTCTTAAAGCCCATTTTCTTGTTAGGCCTAATGCATCCCTCAGAGGAAAGATTTACAGCCCAGTGGGGCGGAGAATAACAAGTTGACCTGGGTTGGGTATTTCGCAAAAAAAGTATAGCCGGGCTAGTCATTTTCACCTTGAAAAAATAATATCTGGGCTGGATATTTGGTCGACATAAAATAATAGCCTGGGCTAGACGGGCCACAGCCCGCCCAGTTGATACCCTGCTCCTCTGAACAACAACAAAAACATCGCTCAAGAAAAACTCCGCTTACACATAAAGAACAAATACTGCTCAAGCTGCTGGGTCCCAACTGTCGGCCTCTCCTTGTGTAATTCTCTCGTTTATTGACTATATAGGTTGACGATGGTGTGAGACCGTGATGTCAGGAAACCAGGAGGAAGCAAAAAAATATAGTTGTATATATATAATAAGGAGGAACTTGCGTACGTACGGCTATGGCCCTAGTAGGTCCCTACTACCATCCAGTCCAAATAAAGTCATCTCCTGATTCCTCATGTTCGTTGACCATGTTGACAACATGAGATGGCAGCGCCACGGCGAGCGCAACATCTCAAAGGATGACAGAGAGGGCCTCGCGGGCCCTACGGATGGTCTGATACAGCGCTCGCTGCTCATTCAGGAAGCCAGGATCATCGGACACCTATGAGCACCTTCGAGAGACTGAGACGGCATGAAACGGTAAGGCTGCACTTGGGAGGTCTGGATTGTTTCACACCTGTATTAAGATACAAGTGTAATTTACTCGTCATCGAAAACAACGCATTAAATACAGGCGTAATGAAACCGAGGGCCCGAGGTCTATAACAAAAACCGGCGAGTTACGCGTGTAATTTGAGAGACCAGTGTATATTTTACTAGTCGGAATCGACCAACCAAGCGCTTCGCCCAAGACCATCTGCTTTTATTTACAAGCATCAGTTTTACAAGCGGTTTTGGTTGGAAAACGAGGATCCAATCACAGCCTAAGATGGTGAATTGGTCGGAAGATCATATGGTTTCACCTCTAAACTACCTGAGTTGTCGTATAGGCTGTGAATGAAACATAAGACAATGAACTTCTTAAGCAAAGAAACAGAAGAGGATGATCTTCTTAACATGCAAATCACAGGCATTAGATCAACATGCAAAACAATATGAAGCATTATTCTCAGGAGGCATGGTGAACAACTCGTGATGCCGCATGCCACAACATTCCAAGCTCAACTTTGCAATCAAACTCACAAGGCCTGGCATTACATAGACAACATTCAGAACAAACTCTTAAAATACCTTACATAAGTCAACATTCATGTGACTATCCATCTCAGTAGAGTAAAAATTTACTTCTGAACTAAAGAAATGAATAGGAAAAACCAATCGACGTTGCTCACAGCAAAGGGCATCCCACTCAAAAATATCAAATGCATGTCTTCTGGCTAACATCAATGAGCAAAATTTGACAAGGTTTTCCAATTCAAATATATTAAACTAATTTCTTCTTGCTAACATCAATGATTAAACTTTGACAAGCTTTTCCCATTCAAAATATGTAATGCCTATGATTGTGGAATGGGCAGGGTTTGTCATCAGTTTGTAATCTGATAGTCTGGTGGCTCAAGGTGACGACGAATGATTAGAGAACCATTCGATGTATTGTGCATGATGAAGTATTATGGAGGACACGGACCATCTGAACATTTTGTGCAGTTCCACTAAAATCAAGCTGAGCATCCCTGTCTGCATAAGTACAGAAAAAGCGTGATGAATATAATAGTGGTACTAGTTGATTAAACATACGCTTAAAACTATAATCATCTTCATTATCTTTAGCAGGAAAAGATAGCAATGCAATAGCTTGAATTAAACATTTATTTGAAACAATAAAACAATATAAGTAGCACAACATAACAAAGCACAATCATGTGGATGAAGGCCGATACTAACCTCGTTTGTTACAGATGCGTTGGCAACTGACTTGGTCATACCTTTCCTTGTGGAGTGAATTTTGCATTCCACGTGTTGTTAAGTTGCCCATGCTCTCTGCAGACTAGTGATTTCACCAGCGTCTACTAAGACTCCGTAAATCTTCTTGATCATTCCTTCTGTAATGTAGCATAAACAGTGACTGCTTCTTTCTACGAAGTGGTAAGACCAACTGGACCCACTAATGCAACAGTTTGCCTTAGACACATCGGCTCCTTTTGTGTAGTTCAACTAAAATCAAAGTCGAAATAAAACAGAGCTTTTATTTTGATATCCAAGTAAGCAACAATAGGTATAAGGGAAACAATTAATGAGAAATAACGGTTTGATGACTTGTACTCCCAGAAGAAAAACATCTACTGATCTACCTTATCTTAAGGGAAAACAAAGCAGGAGAGTAGCAATTCTCAATCAGTGTGATTCATTCATATTAACTGAGACATTATCTTAACAATGCCTTGTTTCAACATGTATAAAGAACGACAAAGCAGAAAACTACCATTCCTAAAACAATGCGACTGATTCATTTTGACAGAGACATTATCTTAACAATACCTTGGTTAAAAATCTAGAAAGAACTACAAAGCAGGATAGTACCATTTGTAAAACACTGTAACTGATATATAATAATAGAGACATTATCTGAACAATACATTTCTTAAACATGTACTCCGACCGATCCCTAACAGAAATGGTACTCCCGCGGATCCCTAACAAGTGTTACAGTTTTGAACTAAGATTCAGTAGTTAATCAGAGGAAAGTCGGTACTGACCTTTGAGGATTTGAAACAACTCGTGAGGAAGACCTGAAAGAGATCTCAACACATATATGGAAATCCGGTCTCCTTTTGTGCAGTTCCACCAAAATTAAGAGAAGCAAAATGTCGCAATAGCAACAAGTTGAATAGATATCCCTGTTTTAACAGAGGCAAAAAAGAAATCAATTACTGGCCAATAAAGGAGGATGAAACATGCGGCCACAAAAATGTTGCAGTTTTGAACTAAGATTCAGTAGTTAATTCTGAGAGTGGCATTGCTTAATTTTACCAGCGGCATTAGATTAACAAAAAGCATAAACAGTTCCAGGGGAGAGTGGGCGCAACAACAACATGTGCTTCCATCTACTTATAAAGGGGGTGATGCAGAGTTTTGTTTAACAAAGAAACAAGCATCATGTCTGGGTTGGAACAATTTTTGCTCACTTATTGGTAAAAGACAGCAGTTCAATAGCTTCAGTTCAACATTTATCCAAAACAGTACCAATACAAGTAGCACAACATCTCTAAACACACTGCAGCATGATGTGGATGAAAGTCGGTACTGACCTTTGTTGACCAAGATTTGAAACAACTCGCGAGGAGGACTTGAAACATATCCCAACACATATATGAAAATCCTATCTCCTTTTGTGCAGTTCCACCAAAATTAAGCAAAGTCACCGGTGTGACATTCAAGTTGAACTGCACAAAACAATCTTAAAACATAAGTGTTTCACATAGCGAAGCAAAATGTCGCAATAGCAACAAGTTGAATAGATATCCCTGTTTTAACAGAGGCAAAAAAGGAATCAATTACTGGCCAGTAAAGGAGGATGAAACATGCGGCCACAAAAATGGTAATCCCTCCAATCCCTAACAAGTGTTGCAGTTTTGAACTAAGATACAGTAGTTAATTTTGAGAGTGGCATTGCTTAATTTTACCAGCAGCATTAGATTAACAAAAAGCATAAATAGTTCCAGGGGAGAGTGGGCGCAACAACAACATGTGCTTCCATCTACTTATAAAGGGGGTGATGCAGAGTTTGTTGTAACAAAGCAACAAGCATCATGTCTGGGTTGGTCCCATTTTTGTTCACTACTTAATGGGAAAAGACAACAATACAACAGGTTCAATTCAACATTTATTTAAAATAGTACCAATACAAGTAGCACATCATCTCAAAGCGCACTGCACGATCATATGGATGAAGGAAGGTACCAACCTTTCATGACGCACACAAGATCACCTACGAATCTGCCAACACGAATAGGAAATCCAATCTCGTTTTGTGCAGTTGCACTGAAATCAAGCAAAGTCACCGGTGTGACATTTAAGTTCGCTATAGCAACAAGTTGAATAGATATCCTTGTTTTAACAGAGGCAAAAAACGAAACAATTACTGGCCAATAAAGCAGGGTGAAACATACGACGACAAAAAGAAGCATCTAACTTATCTTGATGGAAAACAAAGTAGGACAGTAGCATTTCTAAAATGGTTGCATTGATTCATATTAACAGAGACATTCTCTTAAAACAACATTCGATAAAAACACAATTTACTTTTAACAGTGGCATTGCTTAAATTTTCCAGCGGCATTCTTAGATTAACAACAGCAAAATAGTTGTATCGGACATGGGACATGCCAGCACCATGTGCGTCCACACTTATAAATGGGTGATGCAAAGTACTACCTCTGTCCTGGTTTATAGGTCCCGTTTGTAGTTTGTGCCAAATTTTGACCAAAGATTTAACTAACAAATGTTAATGCATGTCAACAAAAATTATATAGCTGGATTCGTATTTGAACATAGTTTTCAATGATATAATTTTTTATGACATGCATGAACATTTTGTGAGTTCAATCTATGGTCAAAATTTGACACGAAATACAATGGGGACCAATAAACTGGGACGGAGGTAGTATGTTGCCAAGCAGCATATCTGTGTTGGTCCCATATTTGTTCTCTTTCAACCTTTTTCCTATGTGAGGGCAGCAAATCTAGTCCTGCACAAACTACCCGACCCCCCAGTTTCTTTCCTTTTTCAACAAAGAGATCGGTTCCTTACATATGTGTGTACTGGGTTACCCCCTTTTTCCCTTTTCGACCAACAAAGCGGCTGGATAGCCAGTCTATACTACTTTCCCTCCCTCCTTTCCTCATTGAACCACGTACTAGATTCATGCTCCACCCCACCGCACCCTTCTTTCCTCTTTGAACCAAGTCCTAAATTCGAATACAGAATCGAAAAAGATCCGCATGCAGCTAGAGCAATGACGGTTTCAAAGACACTTATACCTTAGGGTCATCGGGATGTGGCTAGGTGTGCGGCGGGAGGCCGGATCTGCCCACACTACGTACGGCAGGGAGGAAGAAGGGGTCGGTGGCCCTCCCGCACAGGTGCTGGGTGAAAGAGATCAGCGCAGCCGGCAGTGGATTGCCTCCCTCGCCGAAGGCGATAGAGTGAACGCTACACCTCCTCCCCTTCCCGGTGCGACGGGATCCGAACGGCTCCTTCACCAGCTGTGAGGGGGGAGAGAGAGACAGAGGCCAACGCAGTCTTGTTTAGATCTGGTGAATAGGGTGACAGACTATGAATATAGCAAACCCTAGCAAAGGAACGCCGAGCCTCCAGTGTGTATATATATATGTAGTACGGCGAGAGTGTGGAGAGTGCAAACCCTAGTGAGCAAGCGCTGAGGCTCCAACTTATATAGTACTCCCTCCGTTCCTAAATATAAGTCTTTTTTGAGATTTCAAATGGACTACAACATACAGATGTATATAGCGAATATCCAAAACGCCTCCCGGGCTCATCTGTATATAGACATATTTTAGAGTGTAGATTCACTCATTTTGCTCCGTATGTAGTCACTTGTTGGACTTATATTTGGGAACGGAGGGAGTACTACATATATAGTACGGACTGAGCTCCGGTGCCTTAACTACACCAGCCTTTGGCTGTATGACAGGTGGGCCAGCCACATTTTGGGCCCACCTGTCATAAACCCAAAGGCAGGTGCACTAAGTCAATGAAGCTGTGTCCATATAGTACTCGTGTATACTACTAATATATAGTGGAGTGGTTTTCTTATTCTCTCCATAAAAATCATTTTAAATTGTGTAAGTACAAAAAGAAACTCTTTATTTAACGTACCAGTGAAGAAAACTACTATTTCGATGAACTAATGATCCACGCGTCCTAAACTTGGTCAAACTTTACAAAGTTTGACTTCAGTCAAATCTAATATGCAGAGTAAATAAAAATGGAGGGCTACTACGTCCATTCGGGTTTTTAGTTCACACCATCTTTTTAATCAAAGTTAATAGCTAGACAAATAAAATTACAGGGGAGCTGAAGACAAAGTTGTGAGAAGGCTTAGAAATCAATACAAATCTTATGCTCTTAGTACCAACGTCGATCCTTGTTCGAGGAAACATTTAGTTCATAGCCAATTGTGTGATAAAATTGCACCAACATGAAAAACGACTGCGTCTCCAACGCGACCAAGGTGAACTGATGAGGGATATCATCTTTGTGGGTAACAAGTAAAGAGCACTGATGGAAGACAGCTAGTTTTTCATTGAAAATCAATCAGCTTCACCATCCGATGCAACCATGAGGAGCAACCATGAGCATCGATAGGTCATCGTGGTGATGCATCATCCATTTGGCATCAAGTTTGGGTGAGGCACCTATGAAGTTCGACAAATCCTCATTGTGGTCTGTTTCTTCTCAGTAATCAAGCTCGAGGAAGGAAGAACCACGTGGCAGAGGATAGTGAGGCGGCACAACAATGGCCATCCAATTTTGTGCAGTTGCACTAAAATTGAGGAAGACATGCCCAGGTATGGAGATACGCATCGCTGTTTGCAAAAATATAAAAAAGGGATATAGTGTTGTTACTTTGTTTTGGCAGTGGTACAAGATTAACAGCGACATCTCAATTGTCAATAAGAATTAATGAAAAGTACACCAACAAATAGAAGCATCATGATTATCTTGATGGGAACTAAACCAGGATACCTGAGAAAAAAAGCATTTCTTCATTTAACCAGTGATAGTATTGGATTAGCCGCAGCAATAGGAGCATATGGACAATGACCGCACAACCACCATGTACTTTTTGTCGAAACAACATGTATACCTCCACCGAGGCATAGACCAGGACAACTTTTCGAGTGGCATTTCCTCTATAATAGTAGGTGATGTTGGACCAGCCGACGAACCCTAGGTACTGTACATGGGGAGCTGGGGAGTAGTCGCATAGAAGAAAACCCGCATGCAGCGACTTGGGGAGCTGGACCAGTACAAAAAGTTATAGCTCAGGTGGGCGAGATGTCGCTTAGGCGGGCGGGCGGGATCTGGCCACACCACGGCAGCGAACAAGGGAGCGGAGGACCTTCATCCACGCCAGCGCCGGCTCCGAGAGGACGGTGCGTATCGGCTTCCTCCATCGCCGACGGCGACAACGTCAACGCTGCACCTCCTCACCTCCCGCAGTGGACGGGATTCGGCTGGATCTGTGACCACGGGTGAGGAGAGAGATAGAGTGGACACTGTCATCTTGTTTTGATATGGAGAGGGTGAGAGAGCGAGACGCGAGAAAACCTATCAAACAAGAGGCTGTATATACAATGGAGTAAAAAATCTCTCCATAGCAGTGGTTTTAAATAGAATACGCGCGTTCCCGGAAAAAAGAAATGAAAATTGGTGGACAATTTTTTAACGTACCAAGAAAGAAAACTCGATCAAAAACACGCCCCCGCTTCCAGGCCGCGAGAGTCGTCGCGCACACACAAATAGACATAGACATGCATATCCGTGTTTACGTAAAATTCCATCTCCATCTCCATCTCCAATCATATTTGTCCAACTGGCACATTATTTATGTTGTTAATTATATACGGAGCAATATTAACATAAAACATCTCTTGTTTGTGGGCGTCCGGACCGCTGCCACGCCCGCTGCTGACCAACCCAAACCCTCTTCATCACCCGCGCGTGCTTCCCACCTGAAACGGTCAGTGCCACATTCATGCCTGGCCAGAGCGCACGCGACTGCTCCGGTCGAGAGAGCGTCGCCTGCGCCGCTTCCCGGTGCACGCGACTGCTCTGCATTCAAAGGTCACAATAGCTGGCCACAACATGCATGTAAAAAGTTCTTGGGAGTCCGTGCTACAGCTAGCTGTCCTCCCCCAACTCGTCAATCTCTTCCAGTACTGCTAGTACTCCATAGCGCGATCCATCGACAAGCAGGCGGGAAAGTTATCGTATACTCGGTTTGCGGTGAGTAGCATGCCGAGCGACCGTGTGGGGTGGAGCCGTGGAGGAAGGTAAGACACGAACGCGACAGACGTGATTTAAACGTTGGTTTTTCTCGATGGCGCAATCCAACGAAGCGAAACATTGGTTTCTCTCCGTTTCCATTTTTTCTCCGGAAAAACGGAAACTTTCCACTCCATTTTCATTCCTACTCCAAGGTTGCCCCGTTACAACATTCCATCAAATAGAAAGGAAAACTAACATGCATGCTGATGCATCTCAATGATTCACAAATCATAGCCAATATTTACTTCACAACTAAACACAAAAGTTGTGACAACGTGTACAAAAGAAAAACTACTGATGGGGTCACTACGACTTAAACCCTAAACCCTAAATAGGATTTAATTTCTTGGCTAGGTAGAACCTGTCGAAGGAAAGACGGCTGGCACCCTCGGATCATATGATGCTTTTGTGCAGTTCCACTAAAATCGAGCTGAGCATCCCTGATGGCAAAGATATTGAAGAGGTGTGATTAGAATAATAGTACTGGCACTAGTTCATGAGACGTAAACTCATCACAAATAGAAGCCGGTAGAAGTAGAGAAAGGTCGACATGGAGATGGAGCTACGTGGGGAGCCGCGGCAGTGGAGCAAGCTGGCTCCAAAAGGAAGATGTACCTGGGACGTCGGGCTGTAGCTAGAAGGGCGGTTAGGAGGCGGCATCAGCCCATACCGCGGGGCCCCCCGATTGGGACGCACCGACTGTGGGTTTTCTCCCTCACCGATGTTGACCGTGTCTATGCAGAACATCGTTCCCTTCCCCCAGCGGCGGGATCAGGCCGGATCTATGACCAGCGGTGTGGCCACCGTCGTTGTATGCTTGTGAAGAGAGCAACCCAAGCAAGCAGGCTTGTAGCTTAGGCTCCTGCTAGTGTATATATAGTGGTTTTCTTTTTCTCTCCATATCAACCATTTTATATTGCGTACGTGTCATTGAAGAGTGAAAGGATGGTTGCTTCTTCCGACTAACTTACTGTGTGATTTGACTGCTCCTTAGTGGCCCTACACGTACTCCCCCTACGTGTATTACCGTTCCTGAGTCTCACTTGTACTTATCTCTATTTTCTTGCATGACATGTAGACAGGATGCGCATAGAGGAATTTTGTTACTGCACGTTGCTGCATAGTACTACTAGTACCTACTCCCTCCTTCCGGTTCACTACTGGTACTCCCTCCGTCCTGGCTTATTGCTCCCCTTTGTACTCAATTCATGGGCTCGTTTTCCTCAAGAAATTATCTTTACCAACGTATTAATATCGGGAATGCATGCGTGAACAACGAATGATTAAACCTTGCATGCAACATTTTGACAAAGCATAGACTTATGAACATGTGAATGTGAGGGACTACAACCTCGTGCATGCATGCAACAGTCACACATACACATGGACGCAAAAACGCGCGCGACGCCCTAATGCATGCATGTCCGAGCACATGACGGAACACACACGGTCGCGCTCAAGTGCTCAACCTACACGCGCATGCACACACATACTCAGCCAGGGTGAGCTAGTGACCGTATAAACACCAAAAAATCTATATATTGAGCGCAATGAGCGTATTATGAAGTGCACTGACCGTATTTTTACAAATATACAGTGACAGACAATGTATTTATCTCGTTTGAAATTAAGCCATATTAACCGGAAAGGAGGCATTATGTACTAGCATTACTTTGCTGTGTCTCGTCAACTTGCCGAACGAGGAGAAGCTTGCAGGACGGGAGAAGCTTGCGCGCAGTGGCTGGCAGGACAAGGAGAAACTTTTGACTAATGCAAGCTCTCACTCGCTCAGGCGGTGGACGTGCAACAGTTCATTCGGTGTCAGATTGCCAGAAGCATACACTGTACTAGTACCATTATTGTTTGACTTCCCGAAGAGGCGAACAGCCAAGCGCAAAGTTTACTAGTACTAGTACTACTACTATAGAGGTCTGTACTACTACTAGGAACTGGATGGAGGACCGTCTGCACTCTTATTTTATTTTAAAATGTGATAAAGCAATCTTCAACACATTTAGTTCTCTTCGAGGGTTCTCGCATGTGATAATGGAAGTTGATTGCATGGAACACTCGCCACAATTCTCACTTAATTCTGGCTCATATCCTATTACAAATAGGAGCGCTCGGTAATATTTTCTCTTTTTTTGTTATTCAGCATGTAAACAGGTCAGCAAACCTTGTGCCACATCTTTTTGCGAACCGTGCTTGCTGAACTTTGCATGTGGCCGAGAGTTGGCTTGATGAAACACCTCGCTTCCTTCTTCTTTTTTTGTGGGGTACCTCGCTTCCTAGTGACCAGTCTCTTGGCTGATCGTCTAAGAATGCTTATATATGAATAAATCTCTCATTTACCCGCAAAAAAGATTAAGCCATATTAACCGGAAAGGAGGGAGTATGGACTAGCACTACTTTTTGGTGTGTCCTGTCAACTCGCAGAACGAGGAGAAGCTTGCAGGACAAGGTGAAGCTCGCTTACGCCTTTTGACTAATGCAACCTACCCTCGCCCAGGCGGTGGACATGCAGCAGTTCATTCGGTGTCAGATTGCCAGAGGCATACACTGTAGTACCCAACATGCGGAGTACCATCATTGTTCGACTTCACGAAGAGGCGAAGAGCCAAGCGCAAGGTTTAGTAGTACGAGTAGTAGTACTACTAGAACCGCATGGTGGAGCGTTTGTACTCTTATTTTATTTTAATCTCTGATAAAGTACACATTTATTCGGGAGAAGGGCGGAAAACGGCAGCCCAATAGTAGTATTAAAAAACATCAAACATATAATGATGATATCAATCAACCATGCTTGAATATATCTTGGCCTCCGTGCGAGCCCGTCTGTGTGTTTTCTGTAACGCCCACGATGCGGCTATATCTCCCACGTGTCGAGGCACGACTTAGAGGCATAACCGCATTGTGGTTTAGTCGCAAGAAGGGTCATCTTCACACAATCCCATGTAATGAACAAGAATGGGATAAAGAGTTGGCTTACAATCGCCACTTCACACAATACATAAATAAATCATACATCAATCAGAGTACACACATAGATCGACTACGGTCAAAGCTAAAAGAAAAGAAGATAACCCAACTACTAGATCCCTGATCGTCCCAACTGGGCTCCACTACTGATCAACAGGAACGAAACAACACCACGAACAAGATCTTCATCGAGCTCCCACTTGAGCTCGGTTGCGTCACCTGCACTGGTATCCTCGGCACCTGCAACTGTTTTGGAAGTATTTATGAGTCACGAGGACTCAGCAATCTCACACCAGCGAGATCAAGACTATTTAAGCTTATAGGAAGGAAAGGGGTAGTGAGGTGGAGCTGCAGCAAGCACTAGCATGTATGGTGGCTAACATACGCAAATAAGAGCGAGAAGAGGAGCAATGAAACGGTCGTCAACTAGTAATGATCAAGAAGTGATCCTGAACTCCTACTTACGCCAAACATAACCCAAAAGTCGTGTTCACTTCCCGGACTCCGCCGAAAAGAGACCATCACGGCTACACACGCCGTTGATGCGTTTTAAATAAGGTCAAGTGTCAAGTTCTCTACAACCGGTTATTAACAAATTCCCATCTGCCCCATAACCGCGGGCACGTCTTTCGAAAGATAATACCCTGCAGAGGTTTCCCAACTTAGCCCATTATAAGCTCTCATGGTCAACGAAGGATAAACCTTCTCCTGGGAAGACCCGATCAGTCTCGGAATCCCGGTTTACAAGACATTTCGACAATGGTAAAACAAGACCAGCAAAGCCGCCCGATGTGCCGACAAATCCCGATAGGAGCTGCACATATCTCGTTCTCAGGGCAACACCGGAAGAGACATCTTATGAGTAAAACCAGACCTCGAGTTTCCACGAGGGGGCCCCGCAGTCTACTCAGTTCGGACCAACACTCGAAGGAGCACTGGCCCGGGGGGGCTAAAATAAGATGACCCTTGAGTCTGCAGAACCCAAGGGAAAAGGGGATAGGTGGTAGCAAATGGTAAAACCAAGGTTGGGCCTTGCTGGAGGAGTTTTATTCAAAGCGAACTGTCAAGGGGGTCCCATAAATCACCCAACCGCGTAAGGAATGCAAAATCAAGGAACATAACACCGGTATGACGGAAATTAGGGCGGCAAGAGTGGAACAAAACACCAGGCATAAGGCCGAGCCTTCCACCCTTTACCAAGTATATAGATGCATTAATTAAATAAGAGATATTGTGATATCCCAACATAAACATAATCCAACATGGAGCAATCTTCAACTTCACCTGCAACTAGCAACGCTATAAGAGGGGCTGAGCAAAAGTGGTAACATAGCCAAACAATGGTTTGCTAGGAAGGGTGACAAAGGTTAGAGGTGGTTTCATGGCAATTTGGGAGGCATGATATAGCAAGTGGTAGGTGGCGCAGCATAGCAATAGAGCGAACAACTAGCAAGCAAAGATAGAAGTGATTTCGAGGGTATGGTCATCTTGCCTGAGATCCCGCTAGGAAGAAGAACGAGTCCATGAAGAAGAAAAACGGACGTAGTCGAACGAATCCTCACAACTCCGGAACGAAACCGAAGCTAACGAGAGAAGCAACCCGGAAAGAAACAAACAACATAGTAAACAACCACCACATACACATGGCATGATGCAAAAACAAATATGATGCATGTCCGGTTTGATGAGGCATGGCATGGCAAAGTGCAACAAACAACACTACAGATTAAGTGGAGCTCAATATGCAACGAGTTGCATATTGACGAAACACCACATCAATTATTTAGTTCTCTCTCGTTTATGTACCCAACAATATTAAATGTTATTAAACATGGCAAGAGGTGAAGCATAGAGACTATCTATCTAGGCAAGTTTAAATGAGGCCGGAACAACAAACAACAATTCCGGAAAATCCTCATGTGCATATTTTAGATTTGGTACTGTTCTGCCCTAAACACAATTTTAATGTTGTTAGACAGCAAAATAGAGGGCACCATGTTAATCTATGCATTTTTCTACCCCATTTACATATAAAGTTTATTAAAATCCGAGCTACGGTTATTTAGTTATGAAATAAATCATTTTAGCATGTTATTTAGACAAAATTAAACAAACAACAAGTTTAAACATTTTAACATGGGATGAAAGTGGCAAATTATGAAACTAGATGAAATTCTAAGCATTTTTCATGTATAAATTATTTACAAATGATGCACGGGTTGTGAGTTATTAAATGCATGATCTAGAGGGACTTTTCTGCAAAACTGCCAACTCTGGATAATTAGCTAAATTCGCAGAACCAGGAAAAAACATATACGGGCCGAAACTGATGCATTTCTGGGCTGAACAGAGAGGAGGGGGGCTGGATTTGGCGCTCACCCATGGGCCAGGCCCAGTCGGTGGAGGAGGCCGGAAGGGGGGCGCTGGGCCTGCTAGCTGGGAAGGGCGACGCGGGGGCCCAGGCATGCTGGCGGCGCGGTCAACGCGGGCGCTGCCCTCGCTCGATGCAGAGGAAGCAGACAGGGGAACTTGGCGCTGGCGTCTCCCGGCGATGGCCGGCAGCGAGCGGAGCTTGGCCAGGCGGCGTCCGAGGCGACGAACTGGAGGAGGTGCTCGGGCGGCTCGGCGGCTTGGCGAGGGGAGAGGTCAACACGGGCGAGGCGCTCGTCCCCTCGCGTACAGAGACGAGCGGGCGAGGCAAAAGCAGGGCACGACGCGGCAGCGGGGACTTGGCGGTCTCCGGTGGGGCGGCGCGGCGACCTGGCGCCAGGGACGAGGCCGGGGTGCAGGGACCCGCCGGATCTGACGGAGGCAGCGACGAACGGAGCAGGGCCGCGGCGGGAACGGCGGCTTGGCTGCTCTGGGCAGGGCTCGAGTGGCTCCACGGGGAGAGGAGATCCAGGGGCGGCGGAGCTCGACGTGGAGCCTGCGGTGGCTTCCATGGCGCAGGGAGCACCTGTACAGAGAAGAGAGAGGATGGGTGAGAGGCAGAGGAGGCGACGGGAGGGAGGAGGAACAAGGGAGAGAGCGACGGCGCTCATCTGCTGGTTCAGCGGCGGCCGACGGGGCGCTGAGCTGCTTGCTCGGGGACGAGCACGGGAGGCAGGGAGCTGGGGCGTTGCGGGAACGAGAGGAGAGGTGCTCGGGGGCTCGCTTGGGTGGCGGAGGGCGTCGGCAGGAGGAGCTCTGCTCTGGCGAGGTGGAACTCCGGCGTGGCACGCGAAGACGACGGTGAGACAGAGGACGCGCGGGCGTGGGGAGACTCGCCGGTGGTCTCGATCCAGACGGGAGAGGGACCTGGTGCGCGAGTAGCTGATGCGTTCGTGCAGCTCGCGTAGCAAGGAGGGCGGGCTGCGGGCAGATTGGTGTGATGGGGAAAACGAGGAGGAAGCTCGGGCTGTGGTGGTTGGTGGGATGGGGATCCCAATCAAGGAGGGGATCAGCGGCGATGGGACAAGCTCCGAGGTAGAAGGCAGAGTGGGTGGCGGTGGCGGGGAATAGGTGGATGGGACAAGTCTCCTAAAAACTAGGGTTAGGCTGTTTAAATAGCTAGGTGGACTAGCTTAAGGCAAAACGGACCCTCCGATCAAAATTGAATGGTCGAGAAAAATAGGCTGTGGAGTCCAATAAAAAAACGGAGATGTTTTGTAGATGTTAGGAGATGATCTGAAAGCAACGGTGATGACTGAGCGGGTCAGGTTCGGGACAGGTTTCGGACGCGCGCGAGAAGGGGTTTTGTGCATTGTGCAGAGAGGCTCAGACGGTCGGACAACAAAAGAACGGTTGGACTGAGAAAGGTCAACGGAGGCGAGGAGGGACGCGGCAACTACGAACGGATGCAAACTTTATGAAAACATGTAGATGCAAAGTGCATGATGCTATGATGAAATGCAACAAACAAAAATAACACGCGGCAACAATGCAAAACATGGAAATCGTCTGGAGCGTCGGTCTCGGGGCGTTACAACACTCCACCACTACAAGAGGATCTCGTCCCGAGATCTAGGATGGCACCGGAGAAAAGCGGAAGAGGAAGAGAAGAGGTAAAACTAAGTTGCTTCTTCGACAAACGAGTGAAACCACGAACCTTGAGAGGTTGGACAACTTGAAAGAAAGAATACAACGGAGACAAACAAGATTGCAAACGCCCTGTTGGCAAAGAGGAACAAGGAACATCACGAGAACCTTGTAGGTTGAAAGACATGAATGGAAAAATCAATGAACGAGAAATTCTTTGAAACCACTCCGGTTTAAACGAAATAGAGAAAGAATGAGAGCGAAAAAAAATCAGACAGCACTCCGGTAGAAAAGAGAAGGAAAACTTGATAAGATCAAAAGAACTTAAAAGATATCACAACACTCCGGTTAAAACAAGATAAAGAAGGAATAAGAATGATATAATTTGGACAGCACTCCGACTATAAATGGAAGGAATTGAACATGATCTTTACAAGATGAGAGGATAATTGATGAAATTAACAACACATTGCCTCCGAAACTAAGGAAAGAATGGCACAAGGGGTAAGAAAGATTTCAGACAGCACTCCGGTTGAGGATGGAGACAAAACTTGATAAGATGAGAGAACTCGAATGAAAACACGACACTCCGGTTAAATGGATAAGTAAGAAAAGAACACGATCCTCACAATTCGAGATGATGAGCGAAGAGAGCAACATCACCATGCCTCCGGAAGAAAAATAGAAGATAGATCATTGGAATAAAGAATGGAGAAGAAAATGACAACTTCCGCCACAAATGAGCTTGGAAAGCATCGTTCCAAGAAGGTTATAACGGAGTTGTTGGGAAATCAACAACGAAAAGAACAAGCTTGTTGTGGGCTTATGGAACACATCTCAAAATTATGAGGTGACAACCCGCCACTAACGGAAGCAATTGCTTGCTTGAGATCAACGAAGAGATGAAAACTTCTCTCGCCGAGAGGATAGGAGAAAACTTGGATCATTGATAGACACCACAATTAGCAACATTTCTTCGAGAAGGCTTTAAGTGAAATCTATACCAAGATAACTCCAACAAAGAGATTGGTGGATATAAAATATCTCATTCTTGACAACATGTGAATCATGAAACGCGAACTCAAATTGTCAAGAATGACATAACACCACCTCAAAAGATATTGTAGAAAGAATTGCACTTCGGAATGCAAGAAGAAGAATGCTTGAACTCCTCAAGACAAACATGTGTTGAGCACCATGTTTATTTTGAAGTATGGCTTGATGGATCATAACTTCGAGAAAAATCTTGAAGAATAATTGAAGAATGAAAAGAATCCTTGACGAAGCACCATGTAGAGCCTCCATAAAGAACTCCGGTAAACAAAAGGATGATAGAAAGAAAGAGAAGTTGACAACACAAGGTGAAGCCTTGCAATGATTTACACGGAGCTTCGGGATGATATAACCGATAAAACTTGGAACTCCGGAGAAAAGATGAACAACTTGGAACCGAGAATTTGATATCATGAACGAACTCCGGAAGAAGGAATTAATCACTTGGAGGAAACAAGAATAAGAATTACATTACGCGTATCCTTCACCAATTTAGATTGATGACAAGCAACGGATTTGGCATACTACTTATTCTTGTTGAAAAAAGGATTGAAGAGAGTTATAGCGCAAACTTCAGAAGGTATTGATGGAACCACCGGTGGAATTTGGAAACAACGAATGAATTAAAATGATAACCAAGAAAGAGAACTCTGGAACGAACCACCGTAAGAATTGAAAATGAAAGTAGCAAAGGCACAATTCACCGAGAAGAATTAGAAAACGAATAAAGATACTTGACAGAATTTAGACACATGAGAACGAAAAGATCATGAACTGATTAGAGGATATTTGAACGATGCACCGGTAAGATTTTTGGAGAACGAGAGCTGAAAGCTGGAATGAATAATTCTGAGATGATGGGCTCCGAAGAATCAAACTGAAAAATACTCCTGAAATGCTCCGGATGGGTGAAAAGAATTCTCACAATCAAAAACAATTATGAGAGGATGGCGTCAAGCTAGAACCATGAATCTTGAAGAGAATGGAGCAAGATTTAAGAGAAACTCTTCTTCGGTCTTCAAATGTTGAGAATGACGATGAGAAACACCACCATGAATTGTTGAGATACTCCGGGATGAAAATAAGAAATGTTGAACCAACAATGAAAAGAATTTGGAAGATCTTGGAGAAAGACATATGACTGATGATAATTAATTCTTACGTCAAACTTTCCAATGAATTTGAGAATAACTCCAGAAAAAAGAATTAGAAGAGTCAGGTAAGATCCTGGGAAAATACCTGCGGGTTAGGGCCCACTCAAAAGAAACACCGTTGAAATGATTACTTGAAATGGAGATTGCACCGGTTGAATTAAATGGCTTGAATGAGATAAAAACCTCAAAATAGTTTAAACTGATTAAGAATGGAAGCTTGAATTTCCTGAGATATCTTCAGCGCTCCGGATACAAATGAATAGCATGCGAAGAATGATTAAGAGTTGCACCGGCATGAGAAAACATTTGAAACAAGGAAAGGGTATGATCGACAAAGCTTGAATTGAATCCACTGGAGAAGAAAAGAATGAAGAATGATAAACTTGAAGCTCCGTTAGTCTTCATGGGAAATCACTGGATAAGAACATTGAAAGAAAAGAATGAAGAGACTTCGCATCAATAAAAAGGATACTTGATTAAGAAATCTGAGTCCTTGAAGAAAAAGGGTGGGAGGGTGGGAAAACAAAGGCAACTTGGGTCGGATGAAACGAACACCGTTGAGAAAAGCTTAGAATTGATCTTGCGAATGTTGAAATGACTGGATGCACTTGAAGAGAAACACGTCGGTTGGAAAGAATTAACATGATGACCTCGATGATCAAGAAGGATTAGTATTCACATAGCAATATGAGAACACCGTCTAGGAAAGGTATGGATTCAACATTTGACTTCGAAGCAACTCAAATACCACAAATAAAACAAAACAAAGGATTGGCTTGCAGAATAAGCGGGAACAAACATATGATAGAGATTTCGTCCGAAGTTTTCGTGGTGGGGCCCACACGGGCTCGATCGTACAGCACCATCATGTACAAGGCAGTGCACATGACATACGAAGCGTCCCCGAGTCGGCATAGCCAAGGACTCTTTAAGACACTACGAGACCACTGTAAAACCAACCGTGGAAAGGCGGACCACTAGACGTCGAACCCCAATCTCATATCATGCATCTGTCGAAAAGATATCCTAGGAGCTACTTGAATTCCACCTTATAAACTCCCGAAACTTTCTGGTTATGCAATCAGGTGTTGGGGATACAGGGGACACAAAATATATCACCCAAACTAACAATCCCTAGATCCAGCTGTATCCATCCGTCAACACATAACCAAGAAACCTTCAGAAATCGTTTACCTCAACCTTCGAAAAGCATCCGTTATACGAGTTATGACAATACTCCCGAACTCCCGCCCCAGTACTGGGTGGCGTCGAGGTGATCTCACCACCAACTGCATAAAAGAGATTTTCGATGTCGGCGAAACTCAGGTATTCCAGAACTGTAACGATAAAATTGTGACGACAACACCTCGGAGCTCGACTCCCCGGGACACTGCCACAACCCCTAAATGTCAGGAGGCACCAAGAACAATGTTCTCGTCACAAAACCATCGGAATGATTCCAAGATACCCGCGTGATCCTAAAATTTTTTTAGTGAAATTTGAGGAGAGGAGAGTCAAAACTTCTACGTCAGGAGGCCTCACCAGAGCGACGAAGGGACTGAGGAGTAAAAAGAATCCTACTCTCCGATATATATAATCCTAAGACTCAAAACATTTTTGTTCTAGACTCAACAACGCCAGCGATTCGATCAAGCAGGGGGCTCCTAAGTCGGGGATGGCTCTGATTACCAACTTGTAACGCCCACGATGCGGAAATATCTCCCACGTGTCGAGGCACGAATTAGAGGCATAACCGCATTGTGGTTTAGTCGCAAGAAGGGTCATCTTCACACAATCCCATGTAATGAACAAGAATGTGATAAAGAGTTGGCTTACAATCGCCACTTCACACAATACATAAATAAATCATACATCAATCAGAGTACACACATAGATCGACTACGGTCAAAGCCAAAAGAAAAGAAGATAACCCAACTACTAGATCCCTGATCGTCCCAACTGGGCTCCACTACTGATCAACAGGAACGAAACAACACCACGAACAAGATCTTCATCGAGCTCCCACTTGAGCTCGGTTGCGTCACCTGCACTGGTATCCTCGGCACCTGCAACTGTTTTGGAAGTATCTGTGAGTCACGAGGACTCAGCAATCTCACACCGGCGAGATCAAGACTATTTAAGCTTATAGGAAGGAAAGGGGTAGTGAGGTGGAGCTGCAGCAAGCACTAGCATGTATGGTGGCTAACATACGCAAATAAGAGCGAGAAGAGGAGCAACGGAACGGTCGTCAACTAGTAATGATCAAGAAGTGATCCTGAACTCCTACTTACGCCAAACATAACCCAAAAGCCGTGTTCACTTCCCGGACTCCGCCGAAAAGAGACCATCACGGCTAAACACGCGGTTGATGCGTTTTAAATACGGTCAAGTGTCAACTTCTCTACAACCGGATATTAACAAATTCCCATCTTCCACATAACCGCGGGCACGGCTTTCGAAAGATAATACCCTGCAGGGGTGTCCCAACTTAGCCCATTATAAGCTCTCACGGTCAACAAAGGATAAACCTTCTCCCGGGAAGACCCGATCAGTCTCGAAATCCTGGTTTACAAGACATTTCGACAATGGTAAAACAAGACCAGCAAAGTCGCCCGATGTGCCGACAAATCCCGATAGGAGCTGCACATATCTCGTTCTCAGGGCAACACCGGATGAGACATCCTACGAGTAAAACCAGACCTCGAGTTTCCACGAGGGGGCCCCGCAGTCTACTTAGTTCGGACAAACACTCGAAGGAGCACTGGCCCGGGGGGGGGCTAAAATAAGATGACCCTTGAGTCTGCAGAACCCAAGGGAAAAGGGGATAGGTGGTAGCAAATGGTAAAACCAAGGTTGAGCCTTGCTGGAGGAGTTTTATTCAAAGCGAACTGTCAAGGGGGTCCCATAAATCACCCAACCGCGTAAGGAACGCAAAATCAAGGAACATAACACCGGTATGACGGGAACTAGGGCGGCAAGAGTGGAACAAAACACCAGGCATAAGGCCGAGCCTTCCACCCTTTACCAAGTATATAGATGCATTAATTAAATAAGAGATATTGTGATATCCCAACATAAACATAATCCAACATGGAGCAATCTTCAACTTCACCTGCAACTAGCAACGCTATAAGAGGGGCTGAGCAAAAGCGGTAACATAGCCAAACAATGGTTTGCTAGGAAGGGTGACAAAGGTTAGAGCTGGTTTCATGGCAATTTGGGAGGCATGATATAGCAAGTGGTAGGTGGCGCAGCATAGCAATACAGCGAACAACTAGCAAGCAAAGATAGAAGTGATTTCGAGGGTATGGTCATCTTTCCCGAGATCCCGCTAGGAAGAAGAACGAGTCCATGAAGAAGAAAAACGGACGTAGTCGAACGAATCCTCACAACTCCGGAACGAAACCGAAGCTAACGAGAGAAGCAACCCGGAAAGAAACAAACAACATAGTAAACAACCACCACATACACATGGCATGATGCAAAAACAAATATGATGCATGTCCGGTTTAATGAGGCATGGCATGGCAAAGTGCAACAAACAACACTACAGATTAAGTGGAGCTCAATATGCAACGAGTTGCATATTGACGAAACACCACATCAATTATTTAGTTCTCTCTCGTTTATGTACCCAACAATATTAAATGTTATTAAACATGGCAAGAGGTGAAGCATAGAGACTATCTATCTAGGCAAGTTTAAATGAGGCCGGAACAACAAACAACAATTCCGGAAAATCCTCATGTGCATATTTTAGATTTGGTACTGTTCTGCCCTAAACACAATTTTAATGTTGTTAAACAGCAAAATAGAGGGCACCATGTTAATCTATGCATTTTTCTACCCCATTTACATATAAAGTTTATTAAAATCCGAGCTACGGTTATTTAGTTATGAAATAAATCATTTTAGCATGTTATTTAGACAAAATTAAACAAACAGCAAGTTTAAACATTTTAACATGGGATGAAAGTGGCAAATTATGAAACTAGATGAAATTCTAAGCATTTTTCATGTATAAATTATTTACAAATGATGCACGGGTTGTGAGTTATTAAATGCATGATCTAGAGGGACTTTTCTGCAAAACTGCCAACTCTGGATAATTAGCTAAATTCGCAGAACCAGGAAAAAAACATATACGGGCCGAAACTGATGCATTTCTGGGCTGAACAGAGAGGAGGGGGGCTGGATTTGGCGCTCACCCATGGGCCAGGCCCAGTCGGTGGAGGAGGCCGGAAGGGGGGCACTGGGCCTGCTAGCTGGGAAGGGCGACGCGGGGGCCCAGGCATGCTGGCGGCGCGGTCAATGCGGGCGCTGCCCTCGCTCGATGCAGAGGAAGCAGACAGGGGAACTTGGCGCTGGCGTCTCCCGGCGATGGCCGGCAGCGAGCGGAGCTTGGCCAGGCGGCGTCCGAGGCGACGAACTGGAGGAGGTGCTCGGGCGGCTCGGCGGCTTGGCGAGGGGAGAGGTCAACACGGGCGAGGCGCTCGTCCCCTCGCGTACAGAGACGAGCGGGCGAGGCAAAAGCAGGGCACGACGCGGCAGCGGGGACTTGGCGGTCTCCGGTGGGGCGGCGCGGCGACCTGGAGCCAGGGACGAGGCCGGGGTGCAGGGACCCGCCGGATCTGACGGAGGCAGCGACGAACGGAGCAGGGCCGCGGCGGGAACGGCGGCTTGGCTGCTCTGGGCAGGGCTCGAGTGGCTCCACGGGGAGAGGAGATCCAGGGGCGGTGGAGCTCGACGTGGAGCCTGCGGTGGCTTCCATGGCGCAGGGAGCACCTGTACAGAGAAGAGAGAGGATGGGTGAGAGGCAGAGGAGGCGACGGGAGGGAGGAGGAACAAGGGAGAGAGCGACGGCGCTCATCTGCTGGTTCAGCGGCGGCCGACGGGGCGCTGAGCTGCTTGCTCGGGGACGAGCACGGGAGGCAGGGAGCTGGGGCGTTGCGGGAACGAGAGGAGAGGTGCTCGGGGGCTCGCTTGGGTGGCGGAGGGCGTCGGCAGGAGGAGCTCTGCTCTGGCGAGGTGGAACTCCGGCGTGGCACGCGAAGACGACGGTGAGACAGAGGACGCGCGGGCGTGGGGAGACTCGCCGGTGGTCTCGATCCAGACGGGAGAGGAACCTGGTGCGCGAGTAGCTGATGCGTTCGTGCAGCTCGCGTAGCAAGGAGGGCAGGCTGCGGGCAGATTGGTGTGATGGGGAAAACGAGGAGGAAGCTCGGGCTGTGGTGGTTGGTGGGATGGGGATCCCAATCAAGGAGGGGATCAGCGGCGATGGGACAAGCTCCGAGGTAGAAGGCAGAGTCGGTGGTAGCGGCGGGGAATAGATGGATGGGACAAGTCTCCTAAAAACTAGGGTTAGGCTGTTTAAATAGCTAGGTGGACTAGCTTAAGGCAAAACGGACCCTCTGATCAAAATTGAACGGTCGAGAAAAATGGGTTGTGGAGTCCAATAAAAAAACGGAGATGTTTTGTAGATGTTAGGAGATGATCTGAAAGCAACGGTGATGACTGAGCGGGTCGGGTTCGGGACAGGTTTCGGACGCCCGCGAGAAGGGGTTTTGTGCATTGTGCAGAGAGGCTCAGACGGTCGGACAACAAAAGAACGGTTGGACTGAGAAAGGTCAACGGAGGCGAGGAGGGACGCGACAACTACGAATGGATGCAAACTTTATGAAAACACGCAAATGCAAAGTGCATGATGCTATGATGAAATGCAACGAACAAAAATAACACGCGGCAACAATGCAAAACATGGAAAGCGTCTGGAGCGTTGGTCTCGGGGCGTTACATTCTCGCTCCTCGTCTCTCTGAAGGAACGGTGTGTTGGCCATTTTGCCGTCAATTGAGATCGGTTTGCTCACACTCCGGTCCCACATGTCAGCGATATGCCAAGAGGAAGTGCGTTGACCGACTGGCCATACGCGCACTTGGTTCTGCACCTTCATACTACTCCTCCATCCGTCACAGTTTACAGGGCGCACTTCATTCTGATGCATTTCTCGCCATGCATTTCCACCACCAGAGAGACTTTAGACGTATTTGGTTTAATGCTCAAGTAATTAGGGCTTGGTAACCACAATCAAGTCCACAAATTTCTCTCGATGTACTACGGAGTGGAGTAAGTGCATGCATGTGCGTACCCGGGGTGGAAGCACTACATGCATGTGTGTACGCATTATTTCCTCTAGTAATAGACGCCGTGCTATAACTACCAATGCTATTCTTCAGGCCGATCGCCAGTCGCCTTGGTCCTAGAGATTGTTTTTTTGAAGCGCGCTCTATAAACAGTGACGAAGGGAGTAGTATGAGCGGATTCAAAGAAGAGCGTATTGATGGTTGCTTCTTCCGAGCAACTTACAGTGGGAAAGGTGGGGCTTATGATTTCACTGCTCATTACTCACTATTAGTGCGGCGCAATGACCGGCCTGAGTCTCCCATGCGGTTGTGCAATACTCCCTCTGTTCTTAAATATACTACGGAGTATTTTTCTTTCTAGAGATTTCAACGAGTGACTACATACGAAGCAAAATGAGTGAATCTACACTCTAAAATATGTCCATTTGAAATTTGTAAAAAGATAAATATTTAGGAACGAAGGAAGTATAATTTTGTGCATGGCACATGGACCCGAATGCTGAAGAGGCTTCTGGCAATGCTATCAAGCTTCCAACATTTGTTTACATAATTGACGCACTATACAAATAACTTTCGAGCGACATGAAATTGTACAATGCTCTGAGCTTTCAGCTTCTCTTTCGTGTGTCTTGCCATTCATGCTCTTTCGGAAACAATAAAAAACTAACTTCCTTGCTAATGCATCTCAATGATTAGCGTATCAGAGCTAATATTTACATCACAACTGAAGACAAAGTTGTGAGAAGGTGTTAAATTAAAATTGATCCATGCTTTCATTGGCAGCAACGTCCCCCCAGCTCTTTCTAAATCAACAAGGCATGTTGGGAAAACAGTAGCTATCTGGAGCATGCAACATTTCGATCATTTTGTTCAGTTCCACTAAAATAGAGCTGAGCGTCCCTGTTCCAAAGATACTAAGTGTGATTACAATAATAGAGGACTGTTAATGAAACAATAAACACACAAATAGAAGCTGGTCACCTTTGCAGTCTCTCTTAAGACTAACTAGTTGGAGAAGATTAAGCAAATAGTTGGAGAAGATTAGGTTCGGAGTTGGATGAAGAAGATAGAGCAAAACCAATCTCCCTTTGTGCAGTCGCACTGAAATGTAGTGACGTTGCCCGTGTGATATTTTAGTACAACTGCACAAAACACTCTTAAGAAAAAGTGATTTGTGCAGTTCACCAAAAGGTCGCAATAGCAACGAGGTGAAATGGATAGCCCTGTTTGCAAAAAAGAGGTAGAAAGGAAACAATTACTGGCCAATAACAGTTGATGACACATACGACGACAAAAAAGAGCATATTCCTTGTCCTAAGGGAAGATACAACACGGTTGTGTTTGTCTAAAACGGTGTGAGGATGAGATTGCAATATGGAAAGTACGCTGGACGAGCTACGTTTTGGGCAAAGAACTATGGAAGATCCACATGCAAGATTTTCCAGATGCAGTGACGTGGGAAGACGGGCAATGGAGCAAGGCCGGAGGGGATACCTGGGGGTTGTCAGGATGTAACTAGGAGAGCGGCAGCGGGCGGGATCTGCCCATACTTCGGCAGCGAGCAGGTGGCGTAGGCCCTACCGTGCCGGAGCTTGGTCAGAGAGAATGGCGGGTACCGCAGATCGGGACGTGTTGCCTCGGCATCGTCGAACGGAGAAACGATGCACATCCTCCCTTTCCGTCGGCGGACGGGATGCGGTCGGATCAGTGACCAACGGTGAGAGAGAGAGAGAGAGAGAGAGAGGCCACCGCCGCCTTGTGTGAGATACTCTAAAGAGAGACAAGCCCAGGCAGGCAGGCTCCATTGTATATTGTGGAGCGGACTACCTTTTTCTCCATAAAAATCGTTTCATATTATGTGTACGTGCCATTGAGCGATATAACTTTATTTAAAAATAACGCGCCAACGCATCAACTCAAACTTTGTTTCGTGCACGCGTGGTACACGACCTCCGTAGGTAAACAACCGCTACATGCGTTAAAATTAGCACGTGGGCTGCCATTTCGTACAGAAATGAGCTCCACCGCGTACTCGCGTGGGTGTGGCTGGGCATGAAGTGTGAGTACGTGCACCTATTCTCTTCGTGTACGTACACCACCTACGTGGGGTTGTGTGAGAGAGATACAAACATATAGAGATATAGTGTGTGGGTTTGTGAGTGTTTTTTTCTAGGGGGGGGGTTGAGAAATAGACAAGCAATATATGTGGATGATATTTCAATAAAAAATGTAACATATGCAATGTGTGTGAAATAGAGTCCTGGATATATCATATATATAGAGGGGGCGATCCACGAGAAGAGAGTGGAGGTATCATTGGGTTGAGGTATCCATAGAATCGAAGAGAGGGATGATGTGTGTGTGTGTGTGCGCGCGCGATCGATAAAGAGTGCCATCGAATTTTTGTGTGCCCACGTCAAAGATATAGGGTGGCTAGACTACTAGAATGTGAGAGGGGACAGGTGCAGTTTGCCTCTGTGGCATGGATACCTACCTACAGCGCTTGACTATCAGTGTGTGGTGGTGGGGAGACCTAATTAACTATAGAGGTACAATGGCTGGTATAGGTGTGGAGGAGGAGAGAGTCCTACCTTATGTATTGAGGGAGATCGATCGGCATCCATGCATATGTGTAGGAGAGGAATAAGGTTGGGAGAGAGACAGAGCTAGAGTGTTGGAGGGGGTGGTGGTGGAGTTTCTTCTAACAAATGGGGGGAGAGGCTTGCTAGACAAACGGAGGGCACGCCTGCAATATCAATAAGAGAGGGGATGGCTGACTGTCTGTGCACATGCGTGTGAGAGATGGGTCAGGAGGCATGCATGAATGATGAGAGGGGACGATATGGCTGTGCTAAGCAGACGTAACTACATGGGAAGATCAATCATCCTTTGTCAGAGAAAGGAGAGACATAACTTGTGAGGTACGTCGATCGATGGGTGGGGGAAAATAGTTAAAGTCGACCTAGGTATATGTAGGGAGATCGATCAGTATACTTGCATGTATGTGTTAGAAGCAAATAAGGCCCGGGGAGAAGGATATAGAGAGATCTATGCAGCTAGGAGGTGGTGCGAGAGGCATACTATATCAAGGGGGAAGGAGTGTGCGAGTACGAGATCGATGAAAAGAGGGGTGGCAGTGAGGCATGGACTGTGAGAAGAGAAGAGGGAAAGCTTGTGTTTGTGGTGGGCACACCTATCTAGAGAGGCATATCGATCGATGTGTGCCGTAAAGAAAGAGCTGGGGGCCTACACACACGGTGGGTGAACGACCTAAAGTGAAAAGGCGAATTTGTGCGATGGAGCTAGAGAATGCTGAGGGAGGGTGAGAGGGATGCGGGCATGTGCATGCACGAGAGAAAGTTAGCGCTAGCTACAAAGATAAGAGGATTGTGTGGGTGTAAAAGACGAATAGAGATCATAATTCATTATAAAAAATGAATTCGGATATTTGAAGAATGTATCATAGTGTTTTAAACCGACGCATGAGTGAATATATATAAGGGTGATACACATGGTGTGGTTATGAACATGTTATACTACATATAATATATTTTATCTCTAGTCTTATAAAAAAATAGAGTTGTTGATGACGGTGTGCCTGCCATCCTGCAATATAGGCCGTCCGATTTATATCTGACGGATTGGAAGGAAACTATGGCAATTTTGAAAAAAAGATACCCACACCCCCTCAACATTTGCAAATAAGGCCTCCCCTTGATCATCTTGATGTTCCGTGGAATGCATGGGCATCTTGCTAGTACTACATATAATATATAGAACATTGACTATAATTTGGGTTAATGTGTGGCTTTTGCAGCTCAGGGCTAAATACTTGTCATAATGTAGGGGGCAGGGCACTATACTTTGTGTGATAAACACGGTGTACGTATGGAACATGGTTTAGATTATGAATATATAGTTAGTACATCAAATGTACTATTATTTCGAATCAGCATCAAGTGTATTCAAAAAATTGAATTCGAGTTCATATAGTACACATAGTTCATATCTATCTCTATAGTAATCATGTGGTGTGTTGTTAAGGTAATATACGAATGATGGTTGAAGTTGGTAACAATCATGATTGTAGATTCTTATTGAAATAGAGAAACGAATTCAAATTTAGTTCGAATTGCAGCGGTAGTATAGACATTTGGAATGCAGTAAAATGTTGGTATGAGTAGGTTACATGCATTAGGCTGGCCATAGTGGGAGTAACATAACCGGTAACATGCACTTGAGACTAACAAACATGCTTATGTGGCACATAATTAAACAAGAGAGACAGGATTAGAGTAACATAGGTAGATACCGTATCATGTTAAATGCTATGCTACTTTGTGCCATGCATGGCAATAAATATGATCATCTATGATACTACTTTATGATACTATGCACTATGGAGGTAGTATCATACACTAGTATCATATGCATGATACTAGTATATGATACTCCCCACTATGAGTAGCCTTATATAGCCAGCGAAAAAATTTAATTGGACATAACATGGATTCATAGCTTTGAATGGCATTTGTATAGTAAAACGGGACAAGACTCTCTCTTTGTGTGGTGTGAATAGTTTTATTTTTTCGTCTTTTTTCGTTGAAAGAAGTGCGAATTGATTTGGTACGTACAAGTACAACATTACACGTTAGGTGTATCCCTAAAATTCAACCCGCGGCTTGTTATATCCCGAAAATTCAGATATCATGCTCCCAAAACTGGCACCTTCACAACCCGCGCCTTGCTATCCCGAAATTACAACGCGCGCGATAACTCCCTCCAGCTGCCAAATCCCCCTTCTAACCCTGAGCCGAAAGGGCCGCTAGTTCAAATCGGTGGGGGTACTTTTGTAACACACCCTACATTTTGGACAAGCGCGCCCCTAAGTCATGGTTCCCCCCTCCCATCGCCTCCTTTTCGCCATTCGAAATCCCAGGCCGCCATAACCTCTCCGCTCCAGCTGCGAAACCCCACCCTCCTCCGTCCGGCACCTCACCGCTGCCCAGCCGAAGCCTCTTCCCCGACGACGTCGTCCACCGCAACAGCTCGACGGCCCTCGTCCACCTCCCGGGATGAGGATCCGTCGTCCCGCCGGTTCAGCCGCCCTGTCCTCCACCTCCAAGGAGCTTCTCCGATGATCGCCTCGTCTATCGCGGCTGCTCCATCCCCAAAGTGCCGCCTTAACCTGCTCCACCAGAACCGCAGCATCCTCACCGACTCCTCGGACAAAGCCGAGGCCTACTCGGCGCCACCAAAGAGGTTGTACACTCATCGCATTGCACCTTCTCCTTAACTCGACCTCCCAGCGCCGACGGTGCTCCATCCCGCACCCCCATGGAACGGCTACCTTGAACCCGGCGCCGCGGGCGACATCTCCACGGCGGCTCTCCCCTAGTGCGAGGCCCCTTCGGCGACGGCGGCCATACCAGCCGGATCTGCTGTTGCTGCTCCGGCTCTCGCTCGCTCGCTCGCGCTGCTGCAGCTGCTCCGGCTCTCGCTTGTGCTGCTGCTGCTGCTCTCCCCCTCGCTCGTGCTGCTGCTCTGCTCCGATTTAGCTACACTTCAGTTGACTGAATCGACTTTTGGGTCAGTCGATTTTCAGGGGGTGGGGGGCTCGCCGGAGTTAAGGAAGAACCACCCGCAGCGGGGAGGGGGGCTCGCTGGAGAGGTACCCCACTATCTATCTCAGGGTTCAGGGTGGGGTGGTGGTCGCCGGCGGTGGGGGGGGGCGGTGGTGGGGCGGTGGCGTGGGGATCGCCGGAGAAAAAGCTCAGCGCGGGGGAGGGGGGCTAGAGGGTTGGCTGGGGCGGTGGCGAACCGACGGTGGGGAGTTGTTTCGAGGCGGCGGCAGACCGGTGGTGGGGAGTTGTTTCGGGGAAGCGAGGCGGCGCGGGGGCCGGTGGTTCGGCCGGTGGTGGCTGGCGGCTCAGGGTGGTGCAGGTTGAAGATGAACTGTAGGCCCTCCCTAAACTACATGTGAAGTGCCTCTCTGCTACCATTGAGTTCAGTTTCGACAGTAACATTCAGATTCCACAGTAAATTTCAGTTTCGACTATTAAGTTCAGAGTCAATAGTTTTTACCTCATCTGTTGTAGTCAGGTGGTTTTTGGTGATGTAAATTTTACATTTATCACTTTTTGGTATCGTATTTTACATCATCTATAGGAGATGCTATTAGAATCCCGCTTGAGATTAACGATGTCTATCTTGTGCTGCTTCAGCCTCGACGTCTTACGGCTCACCGGAGCTGCTCCAACGACGGAACGATCCATCACAACAGAGCAGTGCCCTGGACGCCATCTACAGATTCCTCAGATCTTCCTCCACACCTCCGACAGCCACCTCTGCCTCAACTTCTTCAGTGACCAACCCAATGATGCTGAGGTTGACACGGCTACAGCAAAGAGGTTGTACACTTGTCGCATCACTTATTACTTTACATTCATGTCGATCCATTAGGGCTATGTTGGTTCAACGGAAAAACATAGCAATAGGAAATTTTCCTATGGCACTCTACTATTCAATTATTCATGCATTTTGTTGAAAGGAATGGAACAAAACATCCACCTGCACCTACTTTATTTTTGGATTCATCCACTAGTTGTTACCATTACTCTAGATTTCTGCATGCTCTCCTTACATAATCTCACTATATTTTATTTGTATGCATGTCAGATATTGTACACAGTCATGCTAAACATGTAGAGAAAAAGAGAAGAGTTTTGTGCGGCAATACAATGTCATGCAGACATCGCTCCATGGTGGGTTCAATGGCAAACCCTCCCCCTCTCTAGATTGTAATCTAGAGAAAGATATCTGTTTTGAGGCAGATTCAGACGCAGCTGACCACTCCTATTTACCCCCAAGGTGTTTGCTCTAACTTGGCATGATGATGTTAGTCATATCATGCATATGTTGCATTGCAGTACCTACTTTTGACATCATATATGTCATCTACTTAGTTTAGACATGTTCTGTAATGCCACCTGTTTAGTTTCAATATCATATATGGGAATTATGCAATGTGAAATGTGCAATGCCATCCTGTTTAACCAGGCATCATATATTTGAATGATATCTTGCTCATCCTTTTTGTCATTACATTTCCATTTGTCGACAATGTTTGTACATTAAACTACTCTTCCTGTGAATCAGCCATTTGAGTGGGTGATGGAAAAATCTAGAGTGAAAACAAGGCCTTCAGAGCAGACAGTGCTACCTGTCGAAGCAGATCTCTTGTTGGGTCCCGTTAGCTCCTCAGAGATGGATTCGGAGATAGATGACCAGTCCTATTCCCCCACCAAGGTGTATGCTCTAACTTGGCACGGTTATACTGCTCATATCATGCATATGGTGTCTTGCATTGCATAGTTTAGACAGCATATACACAATATTCAACACCATGTTCTTAGTTCAGACATCATATATGCGAATGCCCTCTGCTTAGCATATAAATCACATATGTGAATTAAATCATGCGATCCTGATTACTTAGATAACACGTATGTGAATTATGTCACGCGATCCTGTTTAGTTAGTCATCATATCTTTGAATTATGTTATGCTATGCTATCCAGTTTAGATAGACATCATATATATGTGAAATTATGTCATGCTATCTGTTTTAGTTAAACAATGTACATGTCAACTATTTCATGCCCTCTTTTTTCCACACTATCTATTGCATCCGTCTCTCATACAATGTGTGTACATTCAACTATGTTTCCTGTTTATCAGCCATTTGAATTGGAGCGGGTGATGGCAGTATCTAGCGGAGTAAAAACACAATCTTCAAATAAAATAGTGCTACCTCTTGGTGGAGATAGCACCCCGGTTGTACATGCACGAGAACCATCCCTACCACACATAACCCAGACTCTCGCAGATTTTACCCCTACTGCGATGCACAGAGAACCAGCTTCACCCAATCTAACCCCAACCCCAGCAGATAGTAACCCAGTTCCTGTTGACACAACACCATCTCCACCACAGAGCTCCCAAACAAGAGTAGTTAGTAAGGAAGCTCCAGTGCCCAAAGCGCCAGTACTACCACGGTGAACCCCAACTCCACCAGTTAGTACACCTATTCCTGTGGAGGAAGCACAACCAGCCATTCATAGTTTAGCATATATCGCATTTGATGTTGTTAAATCCTATGTGCGTATCTTCCCATCATGGAAATATTATACTGAAGATGAAGGAAAATGCTAGTTGCATGTGTTTGTCCAGGAGTTATGTGTAAGTATGTTATTCATGGCAATTACTTTGCTCTATCCCATACATTCTACCTCCATGATGGTTATAATACAGCAAATTTTTCCCATTTTTCTCTATAGAGAAGGAACGATTTGGAAACTCGGGATGGGGTAACCTGTGCTAATACCGCTTCTATCTTCAGGAATGCTTGGTGGCAGTATCGGAATTACCTGAAGAAAACGTACTTCACTGGCAAAGAAACTCATCAAATTCCCTTACGTTCTCCTGAGACACATTTACTAGACGATGACCGGGAACGCCTTGTTCTGTACTGGTCCCGAACCAAGAATGTGGTAAGGTCTATGAGCTCATTTTATTTTAAGTACTATATGCTTGCATCTTACTGTACTCTGTTCATGTAGAACAAGTGCTTAAACCTGAAGAACAACTACTCTCATTTAAGATTCCATTGCTATCGTGCATACTGCTTTGCCCTTGTATCACTGTATTTACTCATACAAACTTATTTTTAAATTGAATGATCCAATGGAAACTCCAATGGCACAACAAGTATGTTTACGCATGTTTCTTTAACAGGTTTGCTATTATAAATAGCTCTGTTGATTTCAACTTCAATTGTGTATATAGTTGACTTCTCATATCATGCACATTACTAGCATCACAACAGGGCCAATAGTGTTGTTGTACATGTAGACCCGTGGTACCCATCTGAAATCTTGTTGTGCCGTGTAGTTTCCCACGCTTTGTATTCTTTCAGTGCTGCTTTCTCTTGAACTGATATGATTTGAACCGTGTCTCTATTTTGATTTGGCAAGACAATGCAGTGACCATAGGACATAGATATATGTTTGTTTGATGCTTTTATAATGTACTACTTGGCAATAGAAGACTTGGTAGTTTAATCTTGTCCACCTTACTAATGAACTGGTTCACTGAAATGAGTTTCATGTACTAGTACATGCTAAACCTGTTAGTGTCTGCTTGTTTCTTCTTTTAGAATGCTGACGGAATATTGGGGAAGAGTGCCTTATTAAGCCATGGTAAAGGAAGTAATGCAGATAAGGTTCAAGATAGTGAGACATCCTTGTTGGTCTCCAACAAAGCTGATAAAACAGCTAAGGAAAATTATCTTGAAGACAGTGAGACAACCCCAAAGTCCTGTCTTGGTTTACTGTTCGAGTTACTGGCCACTACCGCTTGCACAAGCTATTCAAACTCACTGTCTAAATCAGTTCGGTTTCTTGAGTCTCAACTAAAAGCTGAAAGACATCGATCAGCTGTGTTGCGACAAGAAGCGGAAGGACTGCGGAAGTCTCTGGAGCATTCAGATGTATACTTTCTGGTGCAACAGCAAGCGTTGGAGGATTTTAGCGCCAAACAGGACAAAGCTAATAAGCTTGCTAAGCTTATTGCTAGCATGGTGGATACCCAGGATAACGTTTCTTGAGCTCTTCTGAAGTTGTTTCAGTTATGGACTTGTTTTGCTGCCGCGTTTATTTGCACTAGTGGCCAATTTTGACGGCCAATGTATGTAATATGCTGCTTTGTTCCCTATATTGGCACTGGTGGCGAACTTTGATGCCCAGTGGATGTAATATGTGTAATAGCTGTAATAGGCTAGCGTTAGTTGCTTGCTTATTTATTTCCTTATTGTCTTGTTTAGTTGTTTGCTTGTAGTCACTGCAGTTCTTTTTCCGTGTTTTTCTAGTGGCCACAATAACCTAATTTTGGTAACTAGGCCACAATAATCATGGCAACACACGGACTGTTGTAACCATGGGCCTCCCGCGGGCCGTAGGATCCATGGGCCTTCTATGGGCCGTATGATCCATGGGCCTTCTACGGGCCATAGGATCCATGGACTTTCTACGGGCCGTATGATCCATGGGCCTTCTACGGGCCGTAGGATCCATTGGTGTTCTACGGGCCGTAGGATCCATGGGCCTTCTACAGGGCGTATAATCATTTCGCCAAACCTGGGTCATACTATTTGTGGACCATAACGGGCCGTTAATAGGCCATATTTGATAACGCTATGAAAACAGCCCAACGGGTTAATGGGCCACAAACGGGCCGAATGTAACCACGGGCTGAATTTGGCCCACAAACGGAACGGGCCAGTAACGGACCGTAACTAACCAAATTCTAGAAATGAGCCCAAGAATAAATGGGCCCTTAGAAGGCCGAAAGTTAACACGGGCTGGAAACGGCCGACGGAATAATGGGCCGTTAATGGGTATAAAGTGATACACTGTTCATTATGGGCAGTTTCATCTCGGGCCTTTAATGGGCCAGAGTTACAAAGGGCCTCATATGGGCCGAAAGACATCATGGGCCATACATGGGCCGGAAGTTACAACGGGGTGGAATCATATTGGACGGCCCAGATGAAGCTACTAGGCTTAATTTCGATAGGCCGTAATGGGCCGGGAGTTAGCAGGCCATAAATGGGCTATATACGAACAGGCCGTTAACAGGATTTTCGTGGGCCGGCCCGTTACCTTTTGACCAAGTCAAACTGGCCGGCCATTTTACCGGAATGGCCCTTTGTTGGGCCGTGCCACGTGTCGACGGTGAGCCAACACGTGTTTCCTCTGGCCAATGAGAATTTTACACGTGGAAAATCCCCATTGGTCCGGGCTATTAACGGGTTATCGGATCCAAAACCGGACCCGATAGCTTAACGGTGACCTGTTACGGTGGATGCCACATGTCGGTCACCCTTGACGAAAGCACTTCTATGACGTGCGATTTATCGTCATGGAAGTGGACACTTCCGTGATGATAATTTTGGTAATGTCATGGAACACTTCTACGACAGCACAGGTATGACTATCTTGATTCTATCATAAAATCGTCATGGATGTACATGCATGACAGAAAACATGACCTATTGTGACAAACACGTATCATCACAGACGTGTATTTTTTTTTGTAGCGTTAGTTTCCTTATGGACCCCGCTGCCATGGGAGGGTAGGACAAAAGATGTCATGCAAGTTCTTTCCATAAGCACGTATGACCATTTACGAAATACAAGCCTACATTATATTTTTGAACTAGAGCTAGTTTTTTATCGCCCTAGGTTATGACTGTTATATGATGAATATCATCCAACGAATCCACTGATCCAATGCCTACGAATTTTCCACATATTGTTCTTGCTAAGCTACTATTGCTGCCGTTACTGTTACACTTGTTACAAATCATTGCTATCACTATTACCATTACTATTGCAGTTACTACTACTATCAAATTATCATATTGCTGTGCTACTGATCACCTTGCTTCAGATATTTAATCTCCAAGCGTGGTTGAATTGACAACTCGACTGCTAATACTTGCAAATATTCTTTGGCTCCCCTTGTGTCGAATCTATAATTTTGGGTTGAATACTCTACCCTCGAAAACTGTAGCGATCCACTATACTTGTGGGTTATAATCTCGTGATTTTTTTTTCAAATGAGGCCTTAACATTCCAAAAAATAATGTTTTCATGTTATCTCCTCCTTACTAATAGTAATTAACATGGCGCTAGGACCCACATGCCAGCAAGACACACACGAGTGTCATATATATCCCTTTCTTTTTCCCTTCAAATCTGACGGTTAGACCAGTAGTTGTGCCCCAAAGCGCTCGATAACCTTTTTTCACATGGAAACATTGCTTATCATCATCCGACAAGATTGTCGACAATCAGGTCATGGGCGAAGGTAGGTGTCAGTGTCAAAACCGCCGGATCTCGGGTAGGGGTGATGTCTACTACGCAACTTTATTCTTATAGACTCGTGTTGGGCCTCCAAGTGCAAAGTTTTGTAGGACAGTAGCAATTTCCCCTCAAGTGGATGACCTAAGGATTATCAATCCGTGGGAGGTGTAGGATGAAGATGGTCTCTCTCGAACAACCTGCAACCAAATACAAGAAATCTCTTGTGTCCCCAACACACCCAATACAATGGCACATTGTATAGGTCCACTAGTTTGGCGAAGAGATGGTGCTAAAAGTGTAATATTGATGGCAGCAATATATTTTTATAATCTGAATAAATAAAAACATCAAGGTAGCAAATAGTAAACAAGCACAAAAACGGTATTGCAATGCTTGAAAATGAGGCCTAGGGTCCGTACTTTCACTAGTGAAATCTCTCAACAATGCTAATATAATTGGATCATATAACCATCCCACAACGTGAAATGAAGAATCACTCCAAAGTTCCTATCTAGCGGAGAGCATAAGAAGAAATCATTTGTTGGGTACGAAACCACCTCGAAGCTATTCTTTTCGTTCGATCTATAAAGGAGTTCATACTAAAATAACACAAAGCTATTCTTTCCGTTCGATCTATCCTAGAGTTCGTACTAAAATAACACCAAAGCAAATTCATATTCATAATACTCAATCCAACACAAAGAACTTCAAAGAGGGCCCCAAAATTTCTACCAGAGAAACAAAGACAAGAATGTGCATCAACCCCTATGCATAGATTACCCCAATGTCACCTCGGGAATCCGCGAGTTGAGTGCCAAAACATATATCAAGTGAATTAATACGATACCCCATTGTCACCACGAGTATTCAATTGCAATACATATATCAAGTGTTCTCAAATCCATAAAAGTATTCAATCCGATAACAGTGAAATCTCAAAGGGAAAAACTCAATTCATCACAATAAGATAGCGAGGGGAAAACACCATATGATCCAACTACATTGACAAAGCCCGCGATACATCAAGATTGTGCCGTCTCAAGAACACGTGAGAGAGAGAGAGAGAGATTAAACACATAGCTACTGGTACAAACCCTCAGCCCCGAGGGTGGACTACTCCCTCCTCATCGTGGTGGCCGCCGAGATGATGAAGATGGCCACCGGTGATGATCTCCCCCTCCGGCAGGGTGCCGGATGGGGTCTAGATTGGATCTCATGGATACTGGGGCCTTGCGGCGACGGAACTTCTGATCTAGGGCTACCCCCAAGGGTTTTTGGAATATTTGGGATTTTATAGGGCAAAGATGGGGTGCGAGAGGCCACCAAGGTGGGCACAACCCACCTGGGCACGCCTGGGGGCCCAGGCGTGCCCTGGTGGGTTGTGCCCCCCTTGGGGCACCCCCAGGTGCTGCTCTAGCCCATCCCGGGTGTTCTGGTCCATAAAAATTCTCCAAAAAGTTTCGCTGCATTTGGACTCCGTTTGATATTGATTTTCTGCGATGTAAAAACAGGTAGAAAACAACAACTGGCACTTGGCACTATGTCAATAGGTTAGTCCCAAAATATGATATAAAATGATTGTAAAATGCTTGTAAAACATCCAAGAATGATAATAAAACAGCATGGAACAATCAAAAATTATAGATACGTTGGAGACGTATCAGCATCCCCAAGCTTAATTCCTGCTCGTCCTCGAGTAGGTAAATGATAAAAACTGAATTTTTTAATGTGGAATGCTGCCTAACATGTCATCTCATATTGTTTTCTGTATAGCATGGACATTTGGACTTTTATATGGTTCAAAGCAATAGTCTAGTTTTGACATGAGACTTAAATACTCAAGCATATCAACAAGCAATCATGTCTTTCAAAATATCAATGCTAAAATAAGTTATCCCTAGCCCATCATGCTCAATCATTGATCCATTCATGAAACACACTCGCATATTAACTACACCTAATGCTCAAGTACGATCATAGTGCCCCCAAGTTGGTGCTTTATAAGAGAAGATGGAGACTCAAATTAAAAATAAAAATTGCATAAAGTAAAAGAAAGGCCCTTCGCGGAGGGAAGTAGGGATTTGTAGAGGTGCCAGAGCTGAAAGCGAAAATTGAGAGATAAACACATTTTGAGAGGCATACTTTTCCCACCAACGAAAATGACTTAGAGCTCCCAACACTTTCCATGCTAGATATATCATAGGCGGTTCCCAAACAGAAATAAAGTTTATTCCTTTTTCCACCATACTTTCACTTTCCATGGCTAACCGTATCCACGGGTGCCCTCCATACCAACACGTTCCAAGGAATTTATTATTTGAAAACATAAAGTAAATTCATTTTTCATTTCGGGACTGGGCATCCGTAATACCTTTGCTTTACTCTCGTGCAATGACAAGTGAATAAACACTCATCGTGAGAATAACACATCTAGCATGGAAAATATTGGCCACCCCTCACCGCCTTGCGAGTGGTACGAGCACACAAAAGATAATTTTATTTTGAAAATTAGAGATGGCACATACAAATTTGCTTAGAACGGCAAAAGAATACCGCATATAGGTAGATATAGTGGACTCATGTGGCAAAACTGGTTTAAAGGATTTTGGATGCACAAGTAGTGATCATACTTAGTGCAAAATGAAGGCTAGAAAAAGATTGAGAAGCGACCAACCAAGAAACGAATAATCTCATAAGTGAGCATTGAGCATAATTAACACCATATAATGCACCACAAGTAGGATGTAATTTCATTGCATAACTATTGACTTTCGTGCTTGCATAGGGAATCACAAACCTTAACACCAATATTCTTACTAAAGCACAATTACTCATCAACATGACTCACATATCACATCATCATATCTCAAAACTATTACAAGGAATAGTGTTTATTCTGTCCAATGATCTTCATGAAAGTTTTTATTATATCCTTCTTGGATATCTACCACTTTGGGACTAATTTTCATGTGTTGCTTTTGATAAGTTCAAACAAATATAAGTGAAGATCATGAGAATAATATTTCTTTCTCTCAAATTAATTTAAGTGAATCAAGAGAGAAATTCTTCAAAAAATACTAAAGCACACCATGCTCAAAAAGATATAAGTGAAGCACTAGAGCAATTCCATAGAAAAGAGCTTCGTTGACGGGATGTGAGTGCCGCTTACCTAGCCTCTCTGGCAACTATTTGAGGACTCTATTTTATTTAAAAAAATTAGATCTAAGTATTTTATTAAAAAGCAAGCAAAACAAAACAAAATTCCATTCCAACAATAGCAGACATCATGTGAAGAAGCAAAAACTTAGGCTCAACCGATACTAACTGATAATATTTGAAGCAAAAAGGTGGGATGCCTACCGGGGCATCCCCAAGCTTAGATGGTTGAGACTTCTTGGAATATTAGCTTGGGATGCCTACCGGGGCATCCCCAAGCTTAGATGGTTGAGACTTCTTGGAATATTAGCTTGGGATGCCTTGGGCGTCCCCAAGCTTGAGCTTTTGTGTATCCTTAATTCCTCTAATACCACGGTTTCCCTAAATATTAAAAACTTCATCCACACAAAACTCAACAAGGTCTCGTGAGATAAGTTAGTATAAACCAATGCAAAAACCTTATCATTCTCTACATAGCAAATCACAAAAATTATTACTCAACATTGCATACTAACCTCTACATATTTAATAGTCCTATCCTCAAATAGAATCATTAAACAAGCAAACATATGCAAGCAATGCAAACATAACAGCAATCTGCCAAAACAGTACAGTCTGTAAAGAATGCAAGATTCATCATACTTCCCTAACTCCAAAAATTCTGAACATTTACCACACTGTAGAAAATTAATCAGAGCTTATTATGCAAAAAGTTTCAACATTTTATCATATTCTGACTATTCTAGGGAATTTTTGCAACAGCGATAAACTTTCTGTTTTGAAACAACAACTCATATACTTGCAAGATAAGCATGGTAAAGGCTATCCTTGACATTTTTATTGAAAATAAATATGCAAAACATTATTCTAAATAACAGCAAGAAAATCCTAACAAAATAAAATGACGCTCCAAGTAAAACACATATCATGTAATGAATCAAAACATAGCTCCAAGTGAGGTTACCAATAATGTTGGAGACGAAAGAGGGGATGCCTTCCGGGGCATCCCCAAGCTTAGTTGCTTGGATCTTCCTTGAATATTACCTTTGGGTGCCTTGGGCATCCCCAAGCTTAGGTTCTTGTCACTCCTTATTCTCCTCATATCGACATCTCACCCAAAACTTGAAAACTTCAATCACACAAAACTTACCGGAACTTCGTGAGATAGGTCAGTATGATAAAGAGCAAACCATTTCACTTTGGTATTGTGAAAGACAAGATTCATATTTGTTTCCACACAATGCCTACTGTAGCATATCATTTCCACAATTTATATTGAGCAATATAAGCCATAGAAACTAGAAAACAAGCAAATTATGCATTGAAAACAGAATCTGTCAGAAACAGAACAATCTGTAGTAATCTGTACTCCAACCATACTTCTGCTACTCCAAAAATTCAAAAAAATAGGAACATAGAGAATTTGTATATCTATCACCTGTAAAAAAATTCAGATCAAAAGCACGTTCCAGTGAATTTCGAAATTTCCTGGACCAAGCACAAAAGTTTCAGTTTTTTGCACAGATTCAAGTCAACTATCATCCACACTATCCCAAAGGCTTTACTTGGCACTTTATTGAAACAAAAGCAATAAAACATGATTACTACAGTAGCATAATCATGTGAACACACAAAAACAGTAGGTAGAAGTGTTGGGTTGTCTCCCAACAAGCGCTTTTCTTTAATGCCTTTTAGCTAGGCATGATGATTTCAATGATGCTCGCATAAAAAGTAAGAATTGAAACTTAAAGAGAGCATCATGAAGCATGTGACTAGCACATTTAAGCCTAACCCACTTCCTATGCATAGGGATTTTGTGAGCAAATAACTTTTGGGAGCAAGAATCAACTAGCATAGGAAGGTAAACCAAACATAACTTCAAGATTTTCAACACATAGAGAGGGACTTCATATTATTGCAATATGTAAAAGCATATGTTCCTCTCTCATAGTAATTTTCAGTAGCAACATGAATGAATTCAACAATATAACTATCACATAAAGCATTATTTTCATGATGCATAAGCATATAAATTTTGCTACTCTCCACATAAGCAAATTTATTCTCATCAATAGTAGTGGGAGCAAACTCAACAAAATAACTATCATGTGATTGAAACTAAAAATCATGATGACAAGTTTCATGGTTAGCATTATTCAATATAGCATACATGTCATCACCATAATCATCATAGGTAGCAAGTTTGTTCCCCTAATCAATTTAAACCTCTTCCAAAGTAGTGGATTCATCACTAAATAAAGTCGTGACCTCTCCAAATCCACTTTCATCAATATAATCATCGTAAATAGTAGGCATGCAATCATCATAGTAAATTTTCTCATCAAAACTTGGGGGACTAAAAATATCATCTTCATCAAACATAGCATCCCCAAGCTTATGGCTTTGCATATCGTTAACATCATGGATATTCAAAGAGTTCATACCAACAACATTGCAACCATGTTCATCATTCAAATATTTTGTGCCAAACATTTTATTGACTTCTTCTTCTAACAATTGAGCACAATTTTCCGATCCATCATTTTAAAGAAAGATATTATAAAGATGATCAATAATATGATGCAACCTCGATTCCATTTTTTATGTAGTTTTCTTTCATAAACCAAACTAGTAATAAAACAAGAAACTAAAAGATTCAATTGCAAGATCTCAAGATATACCTTGATGCACTCACTTCCCTGGCAACGGAGCCTGAAAAGATCTTGATGTCTACTACGCAACTTTAGTCTTGTAGACTCGTGTTGGGCCTCCAAGCGCAGAGTTTTGTAGGACAGTAGCAATTTTCCCTCAAGTGGATGACCTAAGGTTTATCAATCCGTGGGAGGTGTAGGATGAAGATGGTCTCTGTCGAACAACCATGCAACCAAATACAAGAAATCTCTTGTGTCCCCAACACACCCAATACAATGGAAAATTTTATAGGTGCACTAGTTCGGCGAAGAGATGGTGATAAAAGTGTAATATTGTTGGTAGAAATATATTTTTTATAACCTGAATAAATAAAAAAAATCAAGGTAGCAAATAGTAAATGGGCACAAAAACGGTATTGCAATGCTTGAAAATGAGGCCTAGGGTCCGTACTTTCACTAGTGCAATCTCTCAACAATGCTAATATAATTGGATCGTATAACCATCCCTCAACGTGCAACGAAGAATCACTCCAAACTTCCTATCTAGCAGAGAGCATAAGAAGGAATCATTTGTAGGCTACGAAACCACCTCGAAGCTATTCTTTCTGTTCGATCTATTCAAGAGTTCGTACTAAAATAACACAAAGCTATTCTTTTTGTTCGATCTATCCTAGAGTTCGTACTAAAATAACACCAAAGAAAATTCATATTCATAAAACTCAATCCAACACAAAGAACTTCAAAGAGGGCCCCAAGATTTCTACCGGAGAAACAAAGACAAGAACGTGCATCAACCCATATGCATAGATTACCCCAATGTCACCTCGGGAATCCGCGAGTTGAGTGCCAAAACATATATCAAGTGAATCAATACGATACCCCATTGTCACCACGAGTATTCAATTGCAAGACATATATCAAGTGTTCTCAAATCCATAAAAGTATTCAATCCGATAACAGCGAAATCTCAAAGGGAAAAACTCAATTCATCATAACAAGATAGCGAGGGGAAAACAACATATGATCCAACTACATTAACAAAGCCCGTGATACATCAAGATTGTGCTATCTCAAGAACACAAGAGAGAGAGAGATTAAACACATAGCTACTGGTACAAACCCTCAGCCCCGAGGGTGGACTACTCACTCCTCATTGTGGTGGCCGCCAGGATGATGAAGATAGCCACCGGTGATGATCTCCCCCTCCGGCAGGGTGCCGGAATGGGGTCTAGATTGGATCTCGTGGATATAGAGGCCTTGCGGTGGCGAAACTTTTGATCTAGGGCTACCCCCGAGGGTTTTTGGAATATTTGGGATTTTATAGGGCAAAGAGGGGGTGCAAGAGGCCACCGAGGTGGGCACAACCCACCTTGGCACGCCTGGGGGCCCAGGCTTGCCCTGGTGGGTTGTGCACCCCTCGGGACACCCCCCAGGTGCTGCTCTGGCTCATCCTGGGTGTTCTGGTCCATAAAAATTCTCCAAAAAATTTCGCTGCATTTGGACTCCATTTGATATTGATTTTCTGTAATCTAAAAAGCAAGTAGAAAACAGCAACTGGCACTTGGCACTATGTCAATAGATTAGTCCCAAAAAATGATATAAAATGATTGTAAAATGCTTGCAAAACATCCAAGAATGATAATAAAACAGCATGGAACAATAAAAAATTATAGATACGTTGGAGACGTATCAAGGGGGTCCCGAGCTGTGGATCTAGGATCGATGGTGAACAAGTGATGATGAACACGATGTTTACCCAGGTTCAGGCCCTCTCTAAGAGGTAAAACCCTACGTCCTGCTTGATTATATTTGATGTGTATGATATGGTTACAGAGTCGATCTACCTCGAGATCAGGCGAGCTAAACCCTAGGTTAACAATGGATTGGACATTGCTCTAGCCCTAATGACTAAAACCCTCTCATTTATATAGACACCAGTAGGGTTAGGGTTACATGTGATCGGTTACAACAAAGGAAAGATCGTGCTAAATCTTGACTTGGAGGGCACACCACGGCTCCGGAGATCTCTTATCCGATTACGGGTCCACACCCTGGCTCGGCTCCATAATAGCCCACAATCTGGCCCATAAGCAACGGGCCGGCAGCCCGAGGACCCCTTAATCCAAGACTCCCTCAGTAGGAGCGCTTCCTGGCCATACGGCTTGGGGTTGGATGACCATCTTTGCCCCAAAGGCTGCAAGGGTATCAGCTACTTTATTACAAGTTCTCAGACAATAGACCGCGCAAAAGAACAACAAAGTTCGAACCTACAAAAACTTTAATATCTCTAGAAAGAACCCCATTGGGAGCGAGGTCATATGCGTTGGACGTAATCGCTTCACAAGTTCCTGTGCATCAGACTCGAGTATGACGTGCGCCATTCTCCAACCTTGTGCAGCTTGCAAAGCGAAGGAGCATGCTTCTGCTTCCACTTGAAGGGAGTCTTGTAGGAACTGCAGCTTGCCGGCGCCTGCTCCAACTGCTTCCCTAGAGGAGTCCCTGATGACAAAACCCTAGCCTCTTGTACGTCCATCCCGCAGGAAACATTCAACCATGTTAATCTTCAGCACATCATTGGCAGGATGTGTCCAGTGCAAGCTTGGCACAGGTGCTTTCCTCGGGATCTTCGAGAAGAAAGTTTCATAGTCAGCATCAATTTGTCGTACTAGGCAAATCACCCCGGTGATATTTGATTTCTTCTCTCCTGAACTGACCTTGTTGTGTGTCAGCCACCAAGTCCACATCAAGGAGATAATAAACATCTTCTTTGGCGCCGCAAGGTTTAAAATCGCATGCAGGAAAACCTTTTGGTCAGCACACTCTTCAGGCATCTCGCGCTCAATATGCAGTCCCAACCCTTTCCAGACTTAAATTACCTCCTTACATCTGATAAATAGATGAGCTCCATCTTCATCCAAACATCCACACTCTGGGCACATGGCTTCAATATCCATGCACGATATTGATGACCCACAAGAATAGGGGATCACGACAGTCTTCGAGGGTAGTATTTCACCCCAAATTTATTGATTCTACACAAGGGGATACAAAGAATGTTTATGAGTCTTAGCAGTTGAGTTGTCAATTCAACCACACCTGGAAAGTTATTTCTCTATAGCAAAGTGTTTAGTAGCAGAGTATGTCGGGGAAAATATACAGGGGTATGCATTTTCCCCTGACTCGTGCGCGGACAAGCCAAGACCAAGTCAGAGTACAAGAAACCAGGACATTCAAAGAACCAACATGCAGCCTAGAGAGACCAAGATCTAGCTGGAGAAGCAGAGTATCGACAAGAGAAAGGCCTCCTTGCCGGGCAGGCGAACCTGGCAAAGGGCGAGGCCTCCACCAGAAGAAAGCGACCAAAACACCCCGGCAGGTCCTGCCGGGGCTCACGGAGGCAAAACCACCTCACCAAACACTCAAGCACGACCCACGTCGTCGATCAATGCGGTGTCAAGCCGCAAAATGATTAAGTGGCAGCCATTCGCCACATGGCAGCCATTTCCTACAGGTGAAACCCGCAGATAACACCTGTCCTCCGACCTGTCAAGAGAACAGGCGCCGAACTGGCAAGATAGCTCGGCAAGCCTTGCCGGACAACCAGTGATGTGACACCAAGCGGTGCATTTAATGCACCCTGTCAGCCCGAAGAGTTAGGTATGATAGCACTGTTTCCTGTCATGTCAATGCATAATGACTACGTTGCCACTGTGGTAACCCCTTGATCTATAAAAGGAGGCCCATGGCAACCGTAGAAAGGGTTGGGAAGTTGACGAACCGACACCCCCATACGTGCGTGGTCACTGCTGCCCTAAGGCAACCCCTGTCGGGAAAGTGTACTATGCTCCACCACCTCCATTCCACCATCAATCCACCAAAGCAGGAGTAGGGTTTTACGCCTCGCGGCGGCCCGAACCTGGGCAAATTTCTTGTGTGCTCGTTGCCGTGCGTTGGTTTGCTCTTTGTGCAACGTGACATCCCCCTACCGAACCAGCAAGGGGCCTCCCGGTCCCATAGGTGTTCGCGGATATCTCGCGACATCTTTGGCGCGCCAGGTAGGGGGATCGCTTGCGCAAACCTGAAAGCATGCGCAGCGCGTCAGCTTCCTCACCATCTTCGTCTTCGACGGCGCCATTGACCGTGGCGCCTGCGAAGACGCAGAAGCAAAGCGGGGGGCCTGCCCCACGCCATTTTATCACTCTTCAAGCCTCGCCGTAGCGACGGCTATGGAGAAGATCGCCGCTGGTGGCGACAGACGCGCCCCGTCGACCCGTACAACGTACCCACGTTGCGGGCGTCGTCCGGAGAAAGGGCACGAGATGTGCGAGCGTGGGCTCCCCCTCCCCGTCCTTCTCCTTTGTTAGGAGTCGAATTGCTTTAGCCTCAGCTTCATCGATGTCGACGATTACCGCACGATGCCCGGTCCAGTATTTCCCCTATTAGGGGGTAATCCTGGGCGAAGCGCTAGTATGAGTCCATCGATAGATACCCCGGCAAGCATGCTTCGGCAAGGCTGCCTGCGTTGGCGTGATCCACGCAATGGCAGTCGCTGGACTGACTTAAAAGGAAAGGGGAGAAAGGGCAGGAGGACCAGAGGAGCCCGGCACTACGCCCCGACGCCCGCCAACCGCAATGAATACGTGTCGGTCCCTGTCGGGAACGGAGAAATCACCTGAATAGCTTCTGCTCCTCCCAGTGTCGTGGGCGCGCCTGGGAGCGCAGGCCGGCAGAAGAAAAAGGGGGGCTCGAAACGAAAGCTAAGTTTACATTATCATCTCTTATTGATGCATTTCAGATTCTTGCAGTCGTTTATCATTTAACTCAGTGAGTGTTTGTATCGTGAGAGCCCTCGTGCGAGGGAACCTTCATTAGTTTCTCTGATCGCACCATCGTCATGTCCAGAGCCATGCTCGCAGGTCGAGAGGCTGTATCGAGAGCTACTTAGGAAAAACTGCCGAGACGCATCCACGCCAAGATGACTGTTAAGGGCCGGACCCTTACGACAATCGCGACAATATGATACCGGCAGGCATCCAAAGCATACATAGGAATTGATCATACGAACACAAGCATATGGGGGTTCCAAGGGATAAACGCGCATTTAAAGATCCATCTGGAAATATCAGTCTTGCACAAACACTAAGAGATAGGATGACTAAACGCAAAATACATATCATGTTCCGTTAGAGGGCCCAGTGGAAACGACAGTGGCCCGACACTTGGTCTGGTGGCCGAAGGAACAAATTAAACACGAAGAACCCTGTCGGCCCTGGGCGCGGCCTTCTTCTCAGTGGCTGCGACGTCAGCGCCCGCTGGCGGCTTCCTGAAGCCATCATCGAGGTCGAGCTCTGGGTGGCAGCAGGCGATGTTGCTCAGGACCATGAAGAGGGTGTTGCGGGCAAGCTTCCGGGACTCGGTCGCGAAGCGCTCGGCCCTCCTCTCTTCATGCACGTTTAGCTTGTCGATCAGCTTGTTGAAGAAGAGCCCCAGCTTGACGCTCGGCACCTCTTGCTTGCTGGCTGAGAAGACTAGGCCATCCACGCCCATCACCGTGGCTTGGGCGCCTAGACGTTCTGCAATATCAATCAGGCTCTTGATCCAGAGGTTGCTCATATTGACCTGGTTCTTCTACCTATCCTCTGCATCTTGCCGGAGGCGCTTGGCGGTTCCAAATCCTTGGACAGCAACTGTTGCCGGGATTCAAGGGACTCCGTTGACCGCTCCAGTGAGCCGATCCTTGCCTTCATATCAGTGATGCTGCTGTTGGTGGTCTCAAGGCTTTGGATCTTGGAGGAAAGTTGTGACTGCACATCAGCTAAATGGAGCTCTGCCTGCCGTGCTTCCTCTTTGAGTGCCTCCACCTTCTTGGTGCTCTCGGCAAGATCTTCATTCAGCTTGGCCACCTGCCGGTCGAGCTCAATCTTGGCGGAAGACGCGGCGTCTAGATCTTCAATAAGCTTCTTCAGCTGGGCAGCATGGTCAGCGGCAAGGGTTTCCAGAGCAGCTCCATGCTTATCCTCCAATTCCTTGGTGCGTTGCTGCACTAGAGCCTCCAAACTTTCATCCTTGGCATGGAGGGTAGCTTCAAGTTTCTCCTCCCGGAGGGAGATCTCTCACTCTCTGGCGTCCAGGGATGCCTTGTGGTCCGCCAAGCGCGTCTCCCGAGCCATGACATCCTCCCTTGTCAGCAGGAGCGTCTCTTGCTGCCTCAAGAGCACCTTGAATTGCTTGCAGTGCCACTCCCGCAGCTCCAGGCACTTGTCCTTCAGCTTTTGGTCCACCTTGCCGGCGGACTCACGCCGCTCGTTGAGCTCCTGCCACTTCTGGCGATGCCAGGCCTGCATCTCCTTCACGCACGCCGCCATGGACTCCATGAAGGACAAATCCATTGAGATGGCGGCTGAGTCATCGGCCTCCGTGGCTCCCAAGTACAGTGGTGCCAGGAGACGTTGGAGCTCTTCATCGAGCTCCACGTCTGCCATCGAAGACAGGCCCGGGGCTCCGATATCAGGCAACGGCAGCACCATGGCCAGCGTGTTTGAGGAAGACGGCGGGGCCTCAGCGACGATCCCAGAGGAGGGAAGTGGGCCCATTGTTTGGAGGGGGATTTTTCGCCTCGACAACCACTTCCTCTACCAGGGCGTCCCCCAGAGAATGCTCCACCACCGCCAAAGAGCTCTGTGCGTTCCCGGCAGCAAGATCCTGCCTCTCAGCAGCTGTGAGCTCTGCGGCTTCATTCGTGACAGCCCTCCCAATGTCAGCCACCACCTCCAACTAGTCTGGTTCCTCGGTTTGAAGGGTTGCACGTGGAAGGGCCGGGAAACAATGAAGAAATGGAAATCTCGAGCGAATGAAGAAACCAGCGGAAGCAACTAGAGCATGAAAGAAAAGAAGAGTTGAACAAGATACCTGGGGAGGTCTGCCGGACAGGGGTCTCGTTTTCCTCAGCAACGGCTGTTGCCGGGTCGTGAGCTTCGTCCTCCGCCGAGGTAGGCTCGGCAGCCTTCTGCATAATTTCAGTCGCGAAGGGTTCCGCGACGAATTCGTCAGCTTGAGCGGCAGAGGAAGCATGCCCTTCAGAAAGGGGCTCGCCTTGCGTCGTGTCGCCTCCTCCTCTGTTTATGGGGACAGGGAGGCTATCGCCATCACCTTCGGTGGGCGGGGCCAAGTATCCGTTCCCAGGCCGGGGGCTGGACTAGGGGCTCGGCATGGGATCTTCTGCGTCCTTCCCCGCTGGAGTCGACGAGCCTTCCACACCCTCCAGCTACCCAAGGCGCCGGATCCTCTTCCTGGAATGGTGGATGAGGGTCTCTGTGTCCTCCTCCACTTCCCTGCCGGCAACAATGAGGACAAGAGGTTAGTCAATAGAAGCATTCACATCTGCCAAGGGAGATACCTACCACATAAGGAAATCTTCCTTACTCCTCTGTGATGAGCATGGAGTCCAAGTTGAACTCCGTGGGAGGGGGAGACTCCCGTCCTCTCTTTAGAGGCGGAAGGGTGGAACTCCCCGGCAGCTTCGGCGCCTGCCGTGACGCCAGGGGCCCCGAGGAAGACGAGCTCTGCGAGGAGCTCGAGCCAAAGCGGGGACTGGACTCCGCCTCTGTGGCCGCCGGCTGTTTGGCGGAAGGAGCCTTGGCCTGAGCGAGGCGAGGGATTGGCGACATGCCACCTCGGCCTTGGTAGACTTGGTGCAGACCCTCTTCACCCTCTTGGTGGCCGGTGCTGGGTTGGAGGTCGCCGCTCCTCGGGCCGCGGCGCGTCTGCGGGTGCGCTGGTCTGGGTCCGGTGCAGGGGTTTGCGGTCCAGCCGCAAGCCACTCATCTTCAGGGTCCGCTGCCACATCCTCCTCCCTCTCCTCCTCCTCTCCCTCCTAGAGCTCTGTTGCCGCCGTGGCTAGGGCATCTAGCCCGGCAATGTTATCCCCGGCAAGCTCTAACCTGACAGTCTTCTGTGGCTTGCGCCTCGTTGTCGCCCTTGGAAGAGTTCCCGTTCCCAGCCTTCCCTTTGCCTTTCCCGGCCTTTGCGGCCTTCTCCATTTCTGCACAGCGGGCAGCCTTGTCCTCCGTGACTCTCTTCAGAATATACGCCACCTCCGCAGCGGAGGTGCGTTTATACATTCCATCTTCGGTCCTGGTGGCCTTCTCCACCAAAGTGCCCGACCACTGGAGCTCTTCATCGAGGGAAGGGAGCTGCCAAGTACTCGATACTCCCTCAGCATTGCAGTCCGGCATCCACTTCAGTATCTGATCCAAGGCAGAGTTGATGTTCAAAGGAATGACGGCTGCCGGGAGCTTGAACAACTCGAAGCGACCAAACAGTTGGTCGCACAACCAACCATGGCCATAAACTGACAAGTTGTTGGCCAGCGTCGGTAGCAACCTCATCCTGTCTGCCGCATCTCCATACAGCCACGCAGGCCTATCCCTTTCCTACAACGGTGAGATGCGGCGGAGAAGAAAATCTGCCCCCACATGCTCATTGGTTAACCCGGCAGCCGCCAAACGGGTGATCCTGTTGATTGCCGGGTGCAGCCTATCCTCAGTGAGCCCTCTCGAGCTCTAATCCTTGCCGCACTCAACGCACTCCCGCCGCGCTTCGCAGAACTCGGGGGCTTCGTTGTCCTGGATCCAGCACCAATCTCCTCTCCATTCATCCCACTGCTCGCGCTGATACCCAGGGAGGTAATCCCATGTCTTCCTTGGCGAGTGCGGCATCCAGCTGATGATTCCGGAGCGGTTGACTTTGCTCTCGACCCTCGGGACGAAGTAATGCCAGAACAGATCCACATTAGGCATCACTCCGACGAAATTCTCGCACAAATGCGCGAAGATGGCCATAGTTGCCATCGCATTGGCCGTGAAATTGAGGAGATGGAACCCATAGAGGTTCATAATTGCCTCGAAGAACTCGGAGAAGGGAGGACAGAGGCCGCAGATGAAATAAGCGGCAAAGAACCGATAAGAATCAGGGGGATCCACCTCACCCGCCTCATAAACTATGGGCGCCCCATGCCCTTTCTCAACGGGCCGCCCCACCCATACCTCGCCTAAAGAACGGGGCCACTCAAGGTGGACGGGACGAAGACGACATCCTCGCTCCGCTTCTTGTTCAGCTCCGTCGACCTCTTGCTCCCCTCAGTGGCGGCCTCCTTCGCTGCGGCCACCGGCTTTCTCTTCTCCATGGGTTTCTTCCCCATTCCTGCGGTGACGCGGGGAGCAGAGGGATTCGTTCGGGAGGATGGCGGCGGAGGGACGAGCGAGATGAGGAACTGTCGCTTGGCTTGCGGAGGAAGAAGATGGAGGAGCGGGGCAAGAGACAGGTGAATCGTGCCGCCCTGTTTTTCCCTACTCGTAAGGGGGGAAAAGCGGAGCAGATGCGTGACGCTTTAGAAAGTTACCGTTTTTTCATAATTGCCATAGCGCCACGACCCCACGACCCGCAGTAATTGCGCAAAGTGGACGTTGGATTGACTGGTCGCTGTGGCGAAACGACGCGCACAGCCCTCTCCTGCCACGTGTGCGCGCACTATTACGGACCTAACCCAACGTGCCACGCGACACATATGGCTCAGGCCTGGGGGCTTATGTCGGGGAAAATATACAAGGGTATGCATTTCCCCCTGACCCATGCGCGGATAAGCCAAGACCAAGTCAGAGTACAAGAAACCAAGAGATTCAAAGAACCAACATGCAGCCCAAACAGACCAAGATCTTGTTGGAGAAGCAGAGTATCGACAAGAGAAAGGCCTCCGTTGCCGCGCAGGCGAGCCCGGCAAAGGGCGAGGCCTCCACCAGAAGAAAGTGACCAAAACACCCTGGCACGGCCTGCCGGGGGTCGCGGAGGCAAAACCACCTCACCAAACACTCAAGCACGACCCACGTCATCGATCAATGCGGTGTCAAGCCGCAAGATGATTAAGTGGCAGCCATTCGCCACATGGCAGCCTTTTTCTATAGGAGAAACCCGCAGATGACACCCATCCTGTGACGTGTCAAGAGAACAGGCGCGGAACTGGCAAGATAGCCCGGCAAGCCTTGTTGGGCAACCAGTGATGTGACACTAAGCAGTGCATTTAATGCGCCCTGTCAGCCCGCAAAGTTAGGTATGATATCACGGTTTTCTGTCATGTCAATGCATAATGACTACTTTGCCACTGTGGTAACACCTTGATCTATAAAAGGATGCCCATGGGAACCGTAGAAAGGGTTGGTAAGTTGACGAACCCACACCCCCATACGCTTATAGTAGCAGTGACAGTAATAGTAGCAGTTTTGTAGTGATTGTAACAACATCAGTAACACTAGTAACTTAGCAAAACAATATGAGAAAAGCGTAGGAACTAGATCAACGATGGATATTTGTATGGATGACATTCATCATATAACAGTCGCAACCTAGAGCAATACACAATAGCTGCAATTCATCAATTCAATGTCGGCATGTACTCTGTATATAGTAATACTTGCTTATAGCAAGGACTTCCATGACATCTTTTGTCCTACCCTCCTGTGGCAGCAAGATCCATAAGGAAATCTAAGGGATATCAAGGCCTCCTTTTAATAGAGAATCAGAACAAAGCATTAACATATGGTGAATACATGAAATTCTCAAATTATAGCCTTCCCCAGAGAGTATCCCAATTATTGTCACCTCGGGCTCTATGGTTCAGAACAATAACACGTGCATACAACTAGCAGATAGGATCAAGAAGTGAAATATATTCATGAAAACATAGAGGGTTCAGATCTGAAATCATGGCACTCGGGCCCTAGTGACAAGCATTAAGCATAATAAAGTCATAACGACATCAATTTTAGAACATAGTGGATACTAGTGATCAAGCCCTAACAAATTGACTCGATTACATGACAAATCTCATCCATCTCCATCACCGTCCAGCAAGCCTACAAAGGAGTTACTCACTTCCAATGGTGAGCATCATGGAATTGTTTAGGAAGAAGGGTTGATGATGACGATGGCGATGAATGCCCCTCTCTGAGCCCCAAACAAATTCTAGAACAGCCCTCCCAATGAAACAGGAGGTGGTGGTGGCTCAGTATCGTAAAACGTGATGAAATTTCTTCTCTTATTTTTTCCCTCGTGAAGACGGAATTTATAGGCTTGGAATTAGGTCAGACGGGGCCTCGTGGGTCCCACAAGACATCACGGCGCGCCCTGGGGGTAGGCGTGTGCTACTTGTGAGCTGCGTTGGGATTTTCCCCGAAGAGGAGGGGAGATGCAGTATAGTAGAGATAAGTATTTCCCTCAGTGAGAACCAAGGTTTATCGAACCAAATGCAGAATCACGCAAAGCCTCATGAAGAGCATCTACACACACAAAAGCAAATACTTGCACCAAATGCAGGCAAGAGGGTTGTCACTGCTCTTGAACTCATTAATTGCAAGGATCAAATCTCGTACTAGTAGATAGATAAATTGCAAAACAAAATAAAAGAAATAAAATTGCAGCAAAAGTAATTTGGTTTTTGTAATATGATAAAGGTAGACCCAGGGCCATAGTTTTGACTAGAGGCTTGTCTCTCGAACACATAGCATATGGTGGGTGAACGAATTACTATTGGGCAATTGATAGAAAAACGCATAGTTATGATGATATCTAAGGCAATGATCATGTATATAGGCATCACGTCCGAGACAAGTAGACCGACTCCATCTACTACTATTACTCCACACATTGACCGCTATCCAGCATGCATCTAGAGTATTAAGTTCATAAAGAATGGAGTAATGCCTTAAGCAAGATGACATGGTGTAGACAAAGTAAATCCAATTAATATGAATAAACCCCATCTTTTTAGCCTTAATGGCAATGATAAAAGTATGTGTCATGTCCCCTTCTGTCAATGGGATTGTGCAACGCAAGATCGAACCCATCAAAAAGCACCTCTCCCATTGCAAGATAAATCAATCTAGTTGGCCAAACCAAACAGATAGATCTAAGAGAAATACAAAGCTATAACAATCATGCATAAAAGAGTTTAGAGAAGACTCGAATAATATTCATGGATAATCTGATCATAAACCCACAATTCATCGGATCCCAAAAAAACACTGCAAAAAAGGTTTACATCGAATAGATCTCCAAGAACATTGAGGAGAACATTCTATTAAAGATCAAAGAGAGAGAAGAAGCCATCTAGCTACTAGCTATGGGCCTGTAGTTCTGTGGTAAGGTATTTTTGGATTTTATATATGATAAAATTAGACCCGGGGGACACAGTTTTCACTAGAGGCTTCTCTCTCGAGCACATACGTGGGTGAACTAATTATTGTTGGGAAATTGATACAAAACGCATAGTTATGACGATATTCAAGGCAATGATCATGTATATAGGCATCACGTCTAGACTGACTCCTGCCTGCATCTACTACTATTACTCTGCCAATCGACCGCCATCCAGCATGCATCTATGGTATTAAGTTCATAAAAAACAGAGTAACGCCTTAAGCCAGATGACATTATGTAGACAAAGTAAACCCAAGCAATATGAATGAACCCCATCGTTTTACCCTAAATGACAACAATACAAATATGTGTCTTGTCCCCTTCTGCCATTAGGATATAGAGCACCGCAAGATTGATCCCATCACAAAGCACCTCTCCCACTGAAGATAAATAAATCTGGTTGGCCAAACCAGACGGATAGACCGGAGAGAAATACAAAGCTATGAAAATCATGCATAATAAAGTTCAGAAATAACTCAATTACTTCTCATGAATATTCAGATCATAAAACCATAATTCATCGGATCCCAACAAACACACTGCAAAAGAAGATTACATAGGATATAACTCCAAGAACATCGAGGAGAACATTGTATTGAAGATCAAAGAGAGAAAAGAAGCCATCTAACTACTAGTATGGACCCGTAGGTCTGTGGTGACTACTCACGCATCATCGAAAGGCAGCAAGGATGATGTAGAAGCCCTCCGTGATCGATTCCCCCTCTGACAGAATACCGGAAAAGGCCTCCAGATGGGATCATGGAAGAACAGAAGCTTGCGGTGGCAGAAAAAGTGTTTCGGGTGGCTCTCCGTTGGCTTGGGAATATTTCCGAATTTATGGAAGTGGAATTAGGTCAAACGGAGCTGCGTGGGGCCAACAAGCTCAAGGGGCGCACCTACCCCCGCATGGTGCGCCCCTCGAGCTTGTGGCTCTCTTGTATCTCGTCTGGTCTCCTCCCGAAGATTCTAGGGTCCCTTCTGGTCTAGAAAAAACTGATCGATTTTTTTTTCCGCTTGGACTTCATTTGATAGTGATTTTCTGAACAGCCAAAAACAAGCAAAAGACAACAACTTACACTAGGCACTAGGTTAATAGGTTAGTCCCAAAAAATGATATAAACTAGCATATAAATGCATATAAAACATTCAGGATTGATACTATAATAGCATGGAATGATCAAAAATTATAGATACGTTGGAGATGTATCAACATCCCCAAGCTTAATTCCCGCTCGTCCAAGAGTAGGTAAATGATAAAAAAAAATTGATGTGGAGTGCTACCTACATGTTGATACGTCTCCAACGTATCTATAATTTTTTATTGTTCCATGCTATTATATTATCTATTTTGGATGTTTTATATGCATTAATATGCTATTTTACATTATTTTTGGGACTAACTTATTAACCTAGTGCACAGTGCCCGTTTCTGTTTTTTCCTTGTTTTTGACTTCTACAAAAAAGGAATACCAAACAGAGTCCAAACGGAATAAAATTTTATGGTGATTTTTCTTGGACCAGAAGAAACCCACGAGACTTGGAGAGGAGGCCAGAAGCCCTACGAGGAGGCCACAAGCCGTAGGGGCGCGCCCCCAGGGCTTGTGGGCCCCTCGAAGATCTTCCAACCCTAATTCTTCCACTATAAATCCTCAAATATTCCCCCTATACCAGAGGGCACACCGAAAATACTTTTCCGCCACCGCAAGCTTCAGTTCCCATGAGATCCCATCTTGGGGCCTTTTCCGGCACTCCACTGGAGGGGGATTCGATCACGGAGGGCCTCTACACCAACCTTGCTACCCTTCCAAAGAAGTGTGAGTAGTTTACCATAGACCTACAGGTCCATAGCTAGTAGCTAGATGGCTTCTTCTCACTCTTTGATCTTCAATACAATGTTCTCCTCGATGTTCTTGAAGATCTATTTGATGTAATCTTATTTTCCGGTGCATTTGTTGAGATCCAATGAATTGTGGATTTATGATCAGATTATGTATGAATATTATTTGAGTCTTCTCTGAACTCTTTTATGCATGATTGAGATAGCTTAGTAATTCTCTTCGATCTATCGATTAAGTTTTGCCAACTAGATTAGTTTTTCTTGCAATGGGAGAAGTGCTTTGTGATGGGTTTAATCTTGTGGTATCCTCTCCCAGTGACAGAAGGAGCAGCAAGGCGCATATTGTATTGTTGCCATTAAGGATTAAAAGATGGGGTTTATATCATATTGCTTGAGTCTATCCCTCTACATCATGTCATCTTGCTTAAAGCATTGATCTGTTCTTATGAACTTAATACTCTAGATGCAGGCAGAAGTCGGTCGATGTGTGGAGTAATAGTAGCAGATGTAGAATCTTTTCGGTCTAGTTATCACGGACATGATGCCTATATTCATGATCATTGTCTTAGATATCATCATAACTTTGCGCTTTTCTATCAATTGCTCAACAGTAATTAGTTTATCCACCATATGCTTTATTCAAGAGAGAAGCCTCTAGTGAAACTGAAAGTGCAACTTATCCCTGGGTAGTTTTGGTAATTCATAACAACATATAGCTCATTGAACTAATATCCATTCAAGTTAAATGTTTCAGAAAGTTCAATGTTTGGCATGGCATGGACTAGAGATTTGGACCCCTCAAAATGCTAAGGACACATATTGGCAAAAGTTCAAGACTCTTCATTTCCATTTTAATGATCCAAGATCACATTGAGTCCATAGGAAATGTCAATACTATTAAAAGGGGATGAGGTGTTGCTTAATGGTCTACTTGCTCAAAATGCTTAGTGATATGCTCCAAAAACGCTCAACCACTTTCTCATTTCCACATTTGTCCTAAACCTAAAGTCAAACTCAGCCCCACCGATTTGATTCATCCGATGCCACCGAGTTCACTTGACATAGCCATTGCCAGAAACCCTAATCAGTTCGGTCTCACCGAGATGGGATTGCAAACTCTCTGTTTCCCTTCGTAACGTTTCGGTCATACCGAGATGAGCGATCGGTCCCACCGAGTTCGCAATGCACACTCTCTATTTCCTTTTCGTAACATTTCTGTCTCACCGAAATGAGCGATCGGTCCCACCGAGTTTGCTTGACCAAGTCTCTGTTTGCTTATTGCTGAAATCGGTCTCACCGAGTTCAAGCGATCGGTCTCACCGAGATGAGGTTTTGCCCTAACCCTAGCGCATCGGTCCCATCGAGTTGATCTCGTTGGTCCCACCGAAAACCCTAGCATTCACATTTTGAACTAGATCGGTCCCACCGACTTTCTCTATTCGGTCTGACCGAGTTTGGTAAATTGTGTGTAATGGTTAGATTTTGTGTAGAGGCTATATATACCCCTCCACCCCCTTCTCCATTTTAGAGAGAGCCATCAGAATGTTCCTACACTTCCACTACCTATTTTCTGAGAGAGAACCACCTACTCATGTGTTGAGTCCAAGACATTCCAATCGAACCACAAGAATCTTGATCTCTAGCCTTCCCCAAGTTGCTTTCCACTCAAATCATCTTTCTGCCATATCCAAATCAGTGAGAGAGAGTTGAGTGTTGGGGAGACTATCATTTGAAGCAGAGCAATGACTTCATCATGAACACACCATCTATTAAATTTTGCAAAGTGGTGTCTCCTAGATTGGTTAGGTGTCACTTGGGAGCCTCCGTCAAGATTGTGGAGCTGAACCAAGGAGTTTCTAAGGGCAAGGAGATGGCCTACTTCGTGAAGATCTACCCAAGTGAGGCAAGTCCTTCATGGGCGATGGCCATGGTGGGATAGACAAGGTTGCTTCTTTTTGGACCCTTCGTGGGTAGAGCCCTCCGTGGACTCGCGCAACCGTTACCCTTCGTGGGTTAAGTCTCCGTCAACGTGGATGTACGATAGCACCACCTATCGGAACCACGCCAAAAATCTCCATGTCTACATTGTGTTTACCCTCTCCAAACCCTTCCATTTTACCTTCATATGCAATGTTTTACATTCCGCTGCTACACTCTTAGAATTCCATGTCTAGGTTGATTGCTTGACTTGTGTTAAGTTGCTAAAATCTGCCAAGACTTCAAATTGGGAAAAGGCGAGATTTTTATTTGGTGAAGTAGTCTAATCACCCCCCTCTAGACATACTTTCGATCCTACAAGTGGTATCAGAGCTTTGGTCTCCATTTGCCTTGGTTTCCATAGTTTTGGTGATCATAGCCTTGGTTTCACAACCTAGGAGAGTATGGCGTCTAGCGAGGGAAATTACCACCGTAGAGGTCCTTACTTTGATGGTACTAATGTTGCTAGTTGGAAGCATAAGATGAAAATGCATATTCTTGGACATAAACCTGCCGTTTGGGCTATTGTCTGTATTGGTTTGCAAGGTGAATTCTTCAATGGGAGAAAACCAAATCATGAAGCAACTGCGGAAGAATTGAAGATGTTGCAATACAACGCTTAAGCTTGCGATATCCTCTTCAATGGATTGTGCCCCAAAGAATTCAACAAAATCAGCCGTCTTGAGAATGCAAAGGAAATGTGGGATACTTTGATTGATATGCACGAAGGTACCGAGTCCGTCAAGGAATCCAAATTGGATGTTCTTCAAAGTCAACTTGACAAGTTCAAAATGAAGGATGGTGAAGGTGTCACTGAAATGTACTCTAGGCTTGCTCTCATCACAAATGAGATTGCCGGCTTAGGAAGTGAAGAGATGACTGACAGATTCATCATCAAGAAGATCCTAAGAGCCTTGGATGGAGAATATGATACCGTGTGCACATTGATCCAAATGATGCCCAGTTACAAAGATCCAAGCCAACGAAAGACATTGAAAGAATTGTTGCTCATGAGATGTCACTCAAGGATAAGGAAGAGCTTCACAACAAGTGTAGTGGTGCTTATAAAGCTTCATGTGATGCTCCTGCCACAACAAGTGAAAAACAAGTCTTCAATAAAGAATTGAGCTTAATGGTGAAGAACTTCAACAAATTCTACAAGAGTAGAAGTAAAGAGAGAAGCTCCCAAGTCAAGGTCTTACAATGACAAAAGATCTTCTACTCGTGATCGAAATTGCTACAATTGTGGAAGACCCAGTGTAAGGGCATATTTCTCCCTAAGTGGTTTTGGTCATTGATGACAGTACATTTGCAGACAAATCGTGTGCATTGAGCATTTCAGATATTTCATATCTAGGCACAACATGATTCGGTGCCCCTCAGAGCCTATCGAAGACGACTGTTCTCTATGGTTCTTTTTGGTGGTTTTGAGTCGTAGGACAGTCGTACTATTAAGAGGGGGTCCGCTTCGGAAAGGTTAGGGTGGAATCAACAAGTACACATCTTTTCCTTTGCACCACCTTTCCTTCGCATCAATGGAGCACCATCCATTTATCTTTGTCTCTGTGAAATGAAGGCTGCCAAATGGTAAAGTGTCTGTTGGGTGCGGTAGTACTGCTCAAGGGAGCAATAGTACCGCAGGTGCTTGCGGTAGTACCGCTCAAGGCTGGGGTAGTACCGCTCCTGGTGAGCGGTAATACCGCTCCCTCCAGCCCTGACACTGACGCATGCCGAAGTAGGTGCGAAAGTAATATTTTACTTCCGCTCCTACGCGGTAGTACCGCTCCCTGTGAGCGGTAGTACCGTGCCGGATTTTTGCACAGCTCGGAACTCAGCGGAAGTATTTACGGATGTAATTTATTTATTCCGTATATTTCGAGCTCCAGTTGAGCCCTGCCTTACGGTAGTACCGTAGGGCAGCGCGGTAGTACCGCTCCGGCGGTTGTACCGCTCGTTGCCCTGTGCAACGAGCCCTCGTTCGGTCTCTACCGTGCAAGCGGTAGTACCGCACAATGCAGCGGTAGTACCCCAACCCTTTGCGGTAGTACCACGGCTGCGTGCGGTAGTACCGCACCGCACGGGCTGAGTGAGGGGATAACGGTTGGATCTTTTTCCCCACTATATAAAGGGGTCTTCTTCCTCAAGAAGACCACCTCTTCCCTCCCCAAGCTCCATTGTTGCTCAAACCTCCATTTTCGCCTCATCTCTCTCCGTAGCCAATCAAACTTGTTGATTTTCTAGGGATTGGTTGAGAAGGCCCCGATCTACACTTCCACCAAGAAAAAATTGATTCCCCCCACTAATCCCTTGTAGATCTTGTTACTCTTGGGTGTTTGAGCACCCTAGACGGTTGAGGTCACCTCAGAGCCATATTCCAATGTGTTGAAGCTTCGTGGTGTCGTTGGGAGCCTACAATTAAGTTGCGGAGATTGCCCCAACCTTGTTTGTAAAGGTTCGATCGCTGCCTTCAAGGGCACCAATAGTGGAATCACGGCATCTCGCATTGTGTGAGGGTGTGAGGAGAATACGGTGGCCCTAGTGGCTTCTTGGGGAGCATTGTGCCTCCACACCGCTCCAACGGAGACATACTTCCTCTCGAAGGGAAGGAACTTCGGTAACACATCCTCATCTCTACCGGTCCATACTTGGTTATCTCTCACCTTTGCTTGTGCAAGCTTTCATTGTGTTGTACCCCGTGCTTGTTGTTGTTGCATCATATAGTTTGCTCACCTAGTTGCACATCTAGACAACCTACTTTGATGCTATGTTTAATTTGGTCAAGAAAAGCTAAAAATTGTTAGTTGCCTATTCACCCCCCTCTAGTCAACCATATCGATCCGTCCATAGAGTATGGTTGGCATCGGAGACGAGGGGGAGGAACACCCCGATGTGAATCCGTCCTCGTCTACGGCCGATGGGGGATCCTCGGTCTCTCATGAGGAGTTCAATGAGGCTTTGGACACATTGAAAACCTCCGTGATGGCCGAGGTTAAAGTCATGTTTAAGGAGTTTCTTGATGGGCTTAAATTATCCACCAAACCATTGGAAGTGGTAGATCCCGCTAACAAGGTGGCGGATGCTAACTCCAATAAGGAGGAAGCTAATAGTGAGCAAGTTCCTTTGCCTAGTGGTAGGAGTGGGACTGGCATCTTTGCCCATGTTGAGCCTCCCCTCACCTATGGAGGACCGGTCCCTTCCATGCATATGAATCATGTTGGTACGCCTCCTAAGCTTGTTAAAAGTGCAACTATCCCTGGGTGGTTTTGGTAATTCCTAACAACATATAGCTCATTGGGATAATGCTATTTTAAGATAAATATTTCATGAAAGCTCAATGATTGGCATGGCATGGCTTAGAAAGTGGACCCCTCAAAATGCTAAGGACAAAAAATTGGCTCAAGCTCAAAGCACAAGACTCTACATTTTACTTTTAGTGATCCAAGATCACATTGAGTCCATTGGAAAAGCCAATACTATTAAAAGGGGGTGAGGTGTTGCTTAATGAGTTACTCGCTCAAAATGCTTAGTGATATGCCCCAAAAACCCTCAACTACTTTCTCATATCCACATATGTCCCAAACCAAAAGTCAAACTCGGCCCCACTGAAATCTTCTATCCGGCGCCATCGAGTTCACTTGACATAGCCACTATCACAAACCCTAGTCACTTCGGTCTCACCGATAGGGATCTCGGTCTCACCGAGATGGGATTGCAACCTCTCTGTTTCCCTTCATAATGTTTCGGTCCAACCGAGACGAGTGATCGGTCCCACCGAGATTGCAATGCAAACTCTCTGTTTCCCTTTGTAACGTTTCGGTCCAACCGAGATGAGCGAATCAGTCCCACCAAGTTTGCCTGACCAACTCTCTGTTTGTCTATTACCAAAATCGGTCCCACCGAGTTTGTGTAATTGGTCTCACCGAGATTACGTTATGCCCTAACCCTAACGACATCGGTCCCACCGAGCTGACATGTCGGTCCCACCGAAAATCCTAACGTTCACATTTTGAACTAAATCGGTCTGACTGATTTTTATAATTCGGTCTCATCGAGTTTGGTGATTTGTGTGTAACGGTTAGATTTTGTGTGGAGGCTATATATACCCCTCCACCCACTCTTCATTCGGAGAGAGAGCCATCAGAACATGCCTACACTTCCAACACACATTTTCTGAGAGAGAACCACCTACACTTGTGTTGAGGTCAAGATATTCCATTCCAACCACATAAATCTTGATCTCTAGCCTTCCCCAAGTTGCTTTCCACTCAAATCATCTTTCTACCAAATCCAATCCTATGAGAGAGAGTTGAGTGTTGGGGAGACTATCATTTGAAGCACAAGAGCAAGGAGTTCATCATCAACACACCATCTATTACCTTTTGGAGAGTGGTGTCTCCTAGATTGGCTAGGTGTCACTTGGGAGCCTCCGTCAAGATTGTGGAGTTGAACCAAGGAGTTTGTACGGGCAAGGAGATCGCCTACTTCATGATGATCTACCCTAGTGAGGCAAGTCCTTCGTGGGCGATGGCCATGGTGGGATAGACAAGGTTGCTTCTTCGTGGACCCTTCGTGGGTGGAGACCTCCGTGGACTCGGGCAACCGTTACCCTTCGTGGGTTGAAGTCTCCATCAACGTGGATGTACGATAGCACCACCTATCAGAACCACGCCAAAAATCTTTGTGTATACATTGCGTCTGCTCCCTACAAACTCCTCCCTTTACCTTCATATGCAATTGTTTTACATTCCGCTACTATACTCTTAGAATTGCATGTGTAGGTTGATTGCTTGACTTGTGCTAAGTTGCTAAAATCTGCCAAGACATAAAATTGGGAAAGGCTAGATTTTTATTTGGTCAAGTAGTCTAATCACCCCCCTCTAGACATACTTTCGATCCTACAAGTGGTATCAGAGCTTTGGTCTCCGTTTTCCTTGATTTCCATAGCTCGTGGTGATCATAGCCTTGGTTTCACAACCTAGGAGAGTATGGCGTCTAGCGAGGGAAATTACCACTGTAGAAGTCCTTACTTTGATGGTACTAATTTTGCTAGTTGGAAGCATAAGATGAAAATGCTTATTCTTGGACATAACCCCGCCGTTTGGGCTATTGTGTGTATTGGCTTACAAGGTGAATTCTTTGATGGGAGAGAACCGAACCGTGAAGCTACCGCGGAAGAGTTGAAGATGCTGCAATACAATGCTCAAGCTTGTGATATCCTCTTCAACGGATTGTGCCCCGAAGAATTTGTCGGATGTGGGGTTCCGGCAAACCCTTAAGGTTTGAACACTGGGGTGCGCGCGAAGTATTTCCCTCCTACCGATCTACGCCCTAGCTCGCTAAGATCTCGCAGACGAACTCGACGAACTCGCAACACAGAAAGACACGGGGTTTATACTAGTTCGGGCCACCGTTGTGGTGTAATACCCTACTCCAGTGTGGTGGTGGTGGATTGCCTCTTGGGCTAATGATGAACAGTACAAGGGGAAGAACAGCCTCCTGAGGTTGAGGTGTTCTTGTGCTAGTGTTGGCCTTTGATCCATTCGAGTCCTCTTCGACTACTGTGGTGGCTAGACCTATTTATAGAGGCCCTGGTCCTCTTCCCAAATAATGAGCGGGAAGGGAGCCAACAATGGCGGGAAAGTTTGAAGGGGGACAGCTAGTACAAGCTATCCTGACAAAAGTGGTCTTCGCCTGCGAAAGGCTCTGGTGGTGACGCCGTCTTGGGATCCACAATGACCTCCGTCTTGCCGTCCTCCTGGTCTTGGTATCGTTGCACCAATATAGCAACCTTTGCCTGATGCCTCGGTACTCCTGGCCTGCACTGGCCTCCTTAGCACCAAAGAGGAAACAAGGACGCTGCGCGCGCTGGCGCCCGCCTGGTGTCGATCGTCATGGCTCACGTCACGAGAGCCTCGTGAGGTTTGCCCCGCCTTGATATCTCCGCTCCTCGTGAGCCTGCCTGGCTTGGCCGCTCCTGAGGAGGTCTTGCGCCGTCCGCCTCGCGAGGCTTGGCCCCTCGTGAGGGTCTTGAATGCCTTGTCGATGAAGATGGGCCGTACGGCCTGCTAGCTCAGCCACGCTGTGGGCCGCAGGCAGGCAAGTCTGGGGACCCCCGTTCCCAGAACGCCGACAGTAGCCCCCGGGCCCAAGGTGCGCTCGGTCTTGGCTTCGCGGCGAAGCCAAGGGTCAAGTTCAGAGCACCGCGGGTCCCAAAAGCCTGCGCCCTCGGAGTACCCGCTGTGACGCCCCCGATTTGACCGTACACTAATCATGCACGCAAATGTGTACGATCAAGATCAGGGACTCACGGGAAGATATCACAACACAACTCTAAAACATAAATAAGTCATACAAGCATCATAATACAAGCCAGGGGCCTCGAGGGCTCGAATACAAGTGCTCGATCATAGACGAGTCAGCGGAAGCAACAATATCTGAATACAGACATAGGTTAAACAAGTTTGCCTTAAGAAGGCTAGCACAAAAGTAGCAACGATCGAAGAGGCAAGGCCTCCTGCCTGGGACCTCCTAACTACTCCTCGAAGCCGAACTCCATGTAGCATCATCCTCGGGATCTCTAGCTCCTGAACTCCAGCATCTGGTTGCGACAATCAGGTATAGAAAGGGGAAAAGAGGGAGAAAAGCAACCGTGAGTACTCATCCAAAGTACTCGCAAGCAAGGAGCTACACTACATATGCATGGGTATATGTGTAAAGGGGCATATCAATGGACTGAACTGCAGAATGCCAGAATAAGAGGGGGATAGCTAGTCCTGTCGAAGACTACGCTTCTGGCCATCTCCATCTTGCAGCATGTAGAAGAGAGTAGATTGAAGTCCTCCAAGTAGCATCGCATAGCATAATCCTACCCGGCGATCCCCTCCTCGTCGCCCTGTTAGAGAGCGATCACCGGGTTGTATCTGGCACTTGGAAGGGTGTATTTTATTCAGTATCCAGTTCTAGTTGTCATAAGGTCAAGGTACAACTCCGGGTCGTCCTTTTACCGAGGGACACGGCTATTCGAATAGATAAACTTCCCTGCAGGGGTGCACCACATAACCCAACACGCTCGATCCCATTTGGCCGGACACACTTTTCTGGGTCATGCCCGGCCTCGTAAGATCAACGCGTCGCAGCCCACCTAAGCACAACAGAGCGGTCAGCACGCCGGTCTAACCCTATGCGTGCAGGGGTCTGGGCCCATCGCCCTATGCACACCTGCACGTTGCGTACGCGGCCGGAAGCAGACCTAGCCTAGTGGCGTTCCAGTCCAATCCGGCGCGCGCCACTCAGTCGCTGACGTCACGAAGGCTTCGGCTGATACCACGACGCCGGGATACCCATAACTACTCCCGCGTAGATGGTTAGTGCGTATAGACCAAATGGCCAGACTCAGATCAAATACCCAGAACTCGTTAAGCGTGTTATTTGAAGTAACCGCGGACGCCGACCAGGGCCAGGCCCACCTCTCTCCTGGGTGGTCTCAACCTGCCCTGTCGCTCCGCCACAAAGTAACAGTCGGGGGCCGTCAGGAACCCAGGCCCACCTCTACCGGGGTGGAGCCACCTGTCCTTTCAGCCCCCTCATCAGAATCACTTGCGGGTACTCCTTGAGCCGACCCGACTTTAGTCACCACATGTGTCATGTATATAAAGTATACAGTATAAACCCGTGATCACCTCCCGAAGTGATCACGGCCCAGTAGTATAGCATGGCAGACGGACAAGAGTGTAGGGCCACTGATGGAAAACTAGCATCCTATACTAAACAGTAGGATTGCAGGTAAAGGTATCAACAGTAGAAGCAAGGGCAGGCTATGCATCAGTATAGGATTAACGGAAAGCAGTAACATGCTACACTACTCTAATGCAAGCAGTATAGAGAAGAATAGGCGATATCTGGTGATCAAGGGGGGGGGCTTGCCTGGTTGCTCTGGCAAGTAGGAGGGGTCGTCGACTCCGTAGTCGAACTGGGCAGCAGCAGTGTCGGTCTCGTAGTCTACCGGAGAGAAGAGGGGGAAGAAACAGTAAATACAATGCAAACATAAGCATGACGATGCGTGACATGACAATGAGCGGGGCTAGGTGTGTCCTAACGCGACAGTAGGTGGTACCGGCGAAGGGGGGAAACAGCCGGGAAAGTATTCCCGATGTTTTGCGTTTTCGGACAGACGGACCGGAGGGGGAAAGTTGCGAGTTCGATATGTTAGGGAGGTGTGGTGGACGAATGGACTGCGTATCCGGATTCGTCTCGTCGTTCTGAGCAACTTTCATGTAGAAAACATTTTCATCGGAGTTACGGTTTATTTTATATTAATTTTAAAAGATTTTAATAATATTCTGGAATTAATTTAATGGTTAAATTCGAATTATCCAGAATAGTGACCGGTGATGCCATCATGACAACACCATGACGTCAGCAGGTCACTGACCTGTTGACCGGTCAACTCTAACAGATGGGCCCGTTGACTGGGTCAACTACACAGTCAGCAGGTTCAGTCAACAGTCAACATTCCTATTGACTTGGTCAATCTTACGCGTGGGTCCCACTGTCATAGGCTCAACACTAACTAACGTTTAACATATAATTAGTAGATTAATTAGAGTTAATTAGTTAACTAATCAGAGTTGATTAAGTTAATTAATTGTTTAATTTATTAATTAGTTTTTTCTTTTCTTTTGTTTGTTTTTTTTCTTTTTTTTAACAAGGCTGGGCCCCTCTGGTCATTGACCCAGTCCATCCGGGGCGGGTAAACGGGCGCTGGGCGCCGTGTTATCGGGCGGAGCCCTGGGGTGCGGGTATGGCCGGAGTGGAGTCCCCGGGGCGCTGGACGCCGGAGCGAGCGGGGAGCGGCGAGCTGGGCGGCGGCGTCGCGGGCGCGGACGGCCGGCGCGGCCGTGACGTGGCGGGGCGAGCTGTAGCAGGGAGCTACGCGGGGCAGGGCACGCGAGCGGGCGCCGGGTGCAGGCGCGTGCGGCAGGGCAGGACGGAGCGTGGCGGGGGCGCGCGCGCGGTCGAGCGGACGCGGCCGGGGCCGCGGTGGCCGCGAGCACGGCGCGGGCGGCACGGAGAGAGGAGGTCGGGATGTGCAGTGATGGCGAGTGGCGGCGGTCGCCGCATGGCGAGCAGGGGCGGAGGCGCGCCTCGGGCGGACGTGCGCGAGCGAGGGCGCGGCCAGGTCGTGCGCGAAGCGGGGGGGGGGTTATGGCAACGAGATTGAGGGGGAGGTGGGGGGATTCGTCGGAGAGGCTCACTGCGGAGCTCGTGGAGGGCTCGGTGAAGCCGGGGGAGGTCGAGGCCGTCCGGCGCGGTGGGGATGAGGACGACGGTTCCGGGCGACGGCGGTTGGCGTCGGGGCGGCGAGCACGGCGTCCTGCGAGGCGGGCGACGGGGGGGGGGAGCGGCGCCGACGTCGGGGCCTCAGGCGGCGGTGGTCGGAGACGGGGGACAGGGGCGACGGGGCGCCGGCGGTGGGCACAGGGGCAAGGCGCCCCGATCCAGATCGCGTTCGGGAGGAGGAGCGAGGGGAGACGGGCTCGTGGGGAAAAGGGGGTGCGACGGGGTTAGGGTTTCGGGTGGGAGGCCTAGTAGGCAAGGGGGGTTGCGGGAGTGGGCCGGCCCATTCGGGCAGCTGGGGCCAGCTGGGCCACTGGCCGGGCCGAGGTCCAGTTGGCCACGAGGCCCCTTTTGTATTTTTATTTTTATTTTCTTATATGTATTTTATTTCTTTTCTGTTTTACTTTGTTCCTCCTTTTAGTTTATTTTTGTAAAGTACTAAAATGACCCCTAAATTAGTACTACCACTAAACCCACTGCGATAAAAAGTTTAACACCTAATTAGAATAGTTTAACATTTTATTAATTATAAAAGGCATTTCAATAATTGTTTTGACTACTGTTTTATTCATTTAAGAGTATTTAAAGATTTTATATAAGTGTGGTTTTCTCCATCATAATTATCCATGATTTATTTGAATCCACCCGAACATTTTAGTTTTAATATTTGAAAACTTTTATTGTTTGTTTGATTTTGAACTTTGAATTTTGGACCGGTTTTGATCTAACGATAGATTAGCAACAGTAACGGAGGTAACGTGGCACCATTAGCGTGGGATTACTGTAGCTTAATTACCCGGGCGTCACAATTCTCCTCCACTACAAGAAATCTCGTCCCGAGATTTAAGAGGGGAAGTAAGGGGGAAGGGATTTGGTCGCGAAATTCTAACGAGTCTTCTCGGTCTTGGTTGCTATTCTCAAAGCGGTTGATCCATTACGTTGATGTCTTCATTTTCCTGCTTCAGGTCATCATGATGAAGCTGGCATCCTTCCTTCGGGAACTCCATCGTACTTACGAAGGACAAGGGGTAACTTCGGAATAACAGGCCTCTGAACGGTTGACTATCTGGTTGATAACATCGGGAAAGGTGGCGGAAAGTAACTCTCGAATGGAAATTTAAGACAATATCGAGAGCAAAGTAAGGAGGTATCGTGGGGAAGTTTCGAGCGGGTAGGCAATCGTTTGATGCCTGAAGGGTTCTGAGCAACGGGAATAAGTATTGTGTCTGATACCAAAATTGATGATCTCACGAAAGGTGGCACGTGAATTACATACGAAGCCAAGCGTGAGGAATAACCTTGGGAACAAGGGGTGTACAAGAGAGTCAGGTTTCGATCCTGTGGAACTGTGGGTTATGGGCCCACCATGTGGGTTAAAAATAGGAGCGGTGACATCTCGCACGGTCATGATAGCAAGGCATGTCAGGGAACACCCTGTCAGTTATGTCGGCAACACGTTGGTACCAAGGGCGAGGGACGAAGAGAACCATTTTCCTGCTCGTTCAAACGAGGCGGACCATTAGGCAAAGTTCTCGTCCATCAGTGGTTACCGAAATGTCACCAACAATAGTAACAGGGTCTTACTGACAGAGCTGTACACCGAGGTGTTTACATGAGCAGGAGAATATTACTGCTTAGATCATATAGATCACCAGAAAGGTTAAACCAAACAATGGAAAGGAAAATATGATTATTAGATTAAACAGAAGAATGGAAAGGAAAATGTGTTTAAACACATATTTCAAGGGTATATCCTTCCCAAGGACAAGCTGAGCATGATATTCATGACAGGATATAATGTAGAAAACTCTTTAGGTAGGGGAGAGAAATTTCATGACATTACCCATACAACGGTGTTTGGATAATTGAGCAGGAAACATTTAGCATTGGGCTTCAAATGTTCCTGTTGAAAATCGGAGTACCATAGACATGCTTCGAGATAGCATTGACATGGTCAACAGGGGAAGATCAGACTTTGGAAACAAAAAGGATCCATCAGGAACAACTTATAGAATAAGTCTTACAATTTCCTCATGGAAGAACAGCTAACCTGGCTAAAAGGAAAAACTTATAACAATAGGTCCTCCCGCCAGGTGTGCTGGGTATCATCACCTTACCGGGTCATAAATAGGCCAATGTTATAACTCTTGGAAATATGTTCCAACCATCATATCTGACCGAGATTCAGATCTGATTGGTGTCAGGATAACTCAGACTCAGGATGCCTGAGAAGAAAGGTGCAACACAAATTGTCGAAACGACATCGGAGATTCTCGGGAGATGAACTATGGAAGCGAGTTCCGGACAAGGGTTCATCATTACATCAAGGAGAGGTGAGGAGGTGACTGATTGACTCAGCGACAATCCATTGAGATTTCCAAAAGATGGATTTCCATCACTATGTGAACAAGGAGATAACATTAGCTAGATCGAATGACTTAATGATGTATGCTCGAGGAAAACATACACAGTTAAACATTGGTTGAAATGTGCACCCGAAATATGGGCTAGGTAGCACAATCAATGTCCGAATGATGATTCATTAAGCCATAGGCGTAGAATGAAACTATAGACCAATAACTTCAAAGCAATAGGGTTGCTAGAAGTTTAGAATTTACACATCACAGACCATTGGTCGGTATTCCTTTTAGAAACAACACGGGGACCAAGAAAGAATGGTGATGGGGAGAAGTATCACTGTACCAAGATGTCATACGAGGTGGTGAAATTCTTACGACATACTTGACATAAAAGATGGTAATACTCCAAGGTAGAACATATCATAAGCTAGATAGCAAGGAAATCAAGGTACAACACAAAACACGAACAAGTTTGTGTTGAATGGAAGGCGATAAAATGGTCGATGATAAAACAAATCATCGAGGGCAAGGATGGTATTTCTCATCCAGAATTCGATAGATATCTTGGAAGAGCTCAGAATGTTGATGATGTTCACGACACATTTGTAGCGAGAATTTATGAAGAGGTAATCGATCGGCGATGACATCAAGTCAAAGGAATGATGAAGCGAAAAGTTATTGGAACCAGGGGTACGACACAAACTCGAAATCAAGCTTGCTGTTCAAGGCGAAATGATATGACGAGGAAAATCGACGTAAGCTTAGCTCAGCGTCGAAGGTGGTGCTCCGGGAATAAAGACCAGGTAGCACAGTTAAAATCGGCACGATAATAACATAGCCGAGCAGGCTAGGGATGACGTGATCGAGTACGAACTCGTAAACAAAGGAGATTATTAAGAGTTGTTTAATCATGATGCGGACTCGATTCAGTTATCGATGTCCTTGAGTGTTTAATAACTCGGAGCCCGTGAAAAATTGGAATCCATGAGAATGTAATACTTGATGGAGAACTCATAAGAAGTTATGCAGTTCCGTGATAATCTCGAGATACCAGGGGGTAATACTCGACGACAAACCAAAGTAGAGGTTGGACTGGGGTATTGCTCTTACAGAAGACAAGTGCTTAAACTTGTACGAGAAATGGTATTTAAAGGAGAACATGGTCGGAACCACGATTGCAAAATGTCAGATCCCATATATAAGACGAACTTATACCAAGGGAATAATTAATTTAAGAAAAGCTTTAATGATAAGATCTACACCGTGTCCATGGGCATGAACGCAAAGTTCAAGGTCGACTCCCACTTCTCCAATGCATAACCTTTCATTCACTTCTCATTTTTCAAAGAAGTTGTAGTGTTGAAATTTTATCTAGCAAAATACCAGAAGAGTATGACTCATGAAAATTTTCGAGTTCACACATATTATGAAAGGCATAGGTTCAACCCATCAAGGCATCTTAGGAACATATACCACAAACTTCGGAGTAAATATTACAAGCTCGAAAGAAGAGCATTGTTCAAAAACAGATGATACAATTTACCAAATGCATTATATACCCATGGAAAGGCTCACAAGGTTATTCAATATGAAGGACACTGTCGGATAAAATCCGACAAAAGGGTCTGGTGGTCCCCAAGGGATCTGATGTGAGCATCAGTACTCAACCAGAGGAAGAAAGAATGCAAGGAGATCAGACTATAGAAACAACTGACTAACTCAAAAGCTCAAATGCAAAGGAATTATGAATTCCAAGACAAGGGATCAGAAGCAATGCTCTGATTAGGGATGGATAAGTTGAATAGCCTTAGGGGTACAATCGATGACGATTTGATTGGTCGAGATCCAGCTCATGTTAAAGATGTCTGAGCCGGAAGGATGAATTCTAGGATCTGATTGAGGATTGCGATCATTCGCAACATATTGAATCAATGGACTCAAAAAGATAATGACAAAGGGTGCCAATAAGATTTCGAGGTTTATGGGATTAATCATAATACTAGTAAGCAAGAATTTCAAGAGCAACAGGCTCCTGAAGATTTTCGGAAGATCGAATGATATTTTGAACACTTTTGTGAAATACTTGAATCAACTGGGGATGAGCGGATACTCGGTAAGTGCGAGGATTATCCGTAGGGGTATTCAGGTGACAAAGAACAGCAGGGTAGTAAGCTCAAGGGATTCTCGGAACAACAGAGAGAATTTCGGGGTATCTTGTAATAACAAGATCATCTGGGAAACATTGTATGAATGGCGAGTATACGTGGTTATCCATAGGAGTTTATCGATGAAAGGGAATTGTAAAAGCGATGAACACAAGTTCTCGGGTTATCAGCGGAGAGTATCTTCAGGGTCTTCACGTGCAACAGACGATCATCAGTAATAAGGGGCTCTCCGGGTGAAAGTGATAACGAGATCCTAATGTTAGATTTAGTAAAATTATTTAACCCGAATAGAAGAGAGATCAGAGTCCCAGAGTATAGGCAAGGAGTAAAAGATCCTAATATCACCCAATGGCGACGTGGGCCCGTAAGACACACAGCCATGTTAGTAAAAGTTTTAGAAATGTCTAGACTCGACTTCGGCCAAGGAGTTGGAAAGGGGGACTCCAACAGGCAGTCGGCTCTGATACCAACTTGTGACGCCCCCGATTTGACCGTACACTAATCATGCACGCAAATGTGTACGACCAAGATCAGGGACTCACGGGAAGATATCACAACACAACTCTAAAACATAAATAAGTCATACAAGCATCATAATACAAGCCAGGGGCCTCGAGGGCTCGAATACAAGTGCTCGATCATAGACGAGTCAGCGGAAGCAACAATATCTGAGTACAGACATAAGTTAAACAAGTTTGCCTTAAGAAGGCTAGCACAAAAGTAGCAACGATCGAAAAGGCAAGGCCTCCTGCCTGGGACCTCCTAACTACTCCTCGAAGCCGAACTCCATGTAGAATCATCCTCGGGATCTCTAGCTCCTGGACTCCAGCATCTGGTTGCGACAATCAGGTATAGAAAGGGGAAAAGAGGGAGAAAAGCAACCGTGAGTACTCATCCAAAGTACTCGCAAGCAAGGAGCTACACTACATATGCATGGGTATATGTGTAAAGGGCCATATCAGTGGACTGAACTGCAGAATGCCAGAATAAGAGGGGGATAGCTAGTCCTGTCGAAGACTACGCTTCTGGCCATCTCCATCTTGCAGCATGTAGAAGAGAGTAGATTGAAGTCCTCCAAGTAGCATCGCATAGCATAATCCTACCCGGCGATCCCCTCCTCGTCGCCCTGTTAGAGAGCGATCACCGGGTTGTATCTGGCACTTGGAAGGGTGTATTTTATTCAGTATCCAGTTCTAGTTGTCATAAGGTCAAGGTACAACTCCGGGTCGTCCTTTTACCGAGGGACACGGCTATTCGAATAGATAAACTTCCCTGCAGGGGTGCACCACATAACCCAACACGCTCGATCCCATTTGGCCGGACACACTTTTCTGGGTCATGCCCGGCCTCGTAAGATCAACACGTCGCAGCCCCACCTAGGCACAACAGAGAGGTCAGCACGCCGGTCTAACCCTATGCGCGCAGGGGTCTGGGCCCATCGCCCTATGCACACCTGCACGTTGCGTACGCGGCCGGAAGCAGACCTAGCCCTAAGTGGCGTTCCAGTCCAATCCGGCGCGCGCCACTCAGTCGCTGACGTCAAGAAGGCTTCGGCTGATACCACGACGCCGGGATACCCATAACTACTCCCGCGTAGATGGTTAGTGCGTATAGACCAAATGGCCAGACTCAGATCAAATACCCAAGAACTCGTTAAGCGTGTTAAGTATCCGCGAACGCCGACCAGGGCCAGGCCCACCTCTCTCCTAGGTGGTCTCAACCTGCCCTGTCGCTCCGCCACAAAGTAACAGTCGGGGGCCGTCAGGAACCCAGGCCCACCTCTACCGGGGTGGAGCCACCTGTCCTTTCAGCCCCCTCATCAGAATCACTTGCGGGTACTCCTCGAGCCGACCCGACTTTAGTCACCACATGTGTCATGTATATAATGTATATAGTATATACCCGTGATCACCTCCCGAAGTGATCACGGCCCAGTAGTATAGCATGGCAGACGGACAAGAGTGTAGGGCCACTGATGGAACACTAGCATCCTATACTAAGCAGTAGGATAGCAGGTAAGGGTAACAACTGTAGAACAAGGACAGGCTATGCATCAGGATAGGATTAACGAAAGCAGTAACATGCTACACTACTCTAATGCAAGCAGTATAGAGAAGAATAGGCGATATCTGGTGATCAAGGGGGGGGGCTTGCCTGGTTGCTCTGGCAAGTAGGAGGGGTCGTCGACTCCGTAGTCGAACTGGGCAGCAGCAGTGTCGGTCTCGTAGTCTACCGGAGAGAAGAGGGGGAAGAAACAGTAAATACAATGCAAACATAAGCATGACGATGCGTGACATGACAATGAGCGGGGCTAGGTGTGTCCTAACGCGACAGTAGGTGGTACCGGCGAAGGGGGGAAACAGCCGGGAAAGTATTCCCGATGTTTTGCGTTTTCGGACAGACGGACCGGAGGGGGAAAGTTGCGAGTTCGATATGTTAGGGAGGTGTGGTGGACGAATGGACCGCGTATCCGGATTCGTCTCGTCGTTCTGAGCAACTTTCATGTAGAAAACATTTTCATCGGAGTTACGGTTTATTTTATATTAATTTTAAAAGATTTTAATAATATTCTGGAATTAATTTAATGGTTAAATTCGAATTATCCAGAATAGTGACCGGTGATGCCATCACGACAACACCATGACGTCAGTAGGTCAACTGACCTGTTGACCGGTCAACTCTAACAGATGGGCCCGTTGACTGGGTCAACTACACAGTCAGCAGGTTCAGTCAACAGTCAACATTCCTATTGACTTGGTCAATCTTACGCGTGGGTCCCACTGTCATAGGCTCAACACTAACTAACGTTTAACATATAATTAGTAGATTAATTAGAGTTAATTAGTTAACTAATCAGAGTTGATTAAGTTAATTAATTGTTTAATTTATTAATTAGTTTTTTCTTTTCTTTTGTTTGTTTTTTTTCTCTTTTTTTTAACAAGGCTGGGCCCCTCTGGTCATTGACCCAGTCCATCCGGGGCGGGTAAACGGGCGCTGGGCGCCGTGTTATCGGGCGGAGCCCTGGGGTGCGGGTATGGCCGGAGTGGAGTCCCCGGGGCGCTGGACGCCGGAGCGAGCGGGGAGCGGCGAGCTGGGCGGCGGCGTCGCGGGCGCGGACGGCCGGCGCGGCCGTGACGTGGCGGGGCGAGCTGTAGCAGGGAGCTACGCGGGCAGGGCCACGCGAGCGGGCGCCGGGTGCAGCGCGTGCGGCAGGGCAGGACGGAGCGTGGCGGGGGCGCGCGCGCGGTCGAGCGACGCGGCCGGGGCCGCGGTGGCCGCGAGCACGGCGTGGGCGGCACGGAGAGAGGAGGTCGGGATGTGCAGTGGTGGCGAGTGGCGGCGGTCGCCGCATGGCGAGCAGGGGCGGAAGGCGGCGGCAGTACCGACAGCAGCAGGGACGGAGGCGCGCTCGGGCGGACGTGCGCGAGCGAGGGCACGGCCAGGTCCGTGCGCGAAGCAGGGGGGGGTTATGGCAACGAGATTGAGGGGGAGGGTGGGGGGATTCGTCGGAGAGGCTCACTGCGGAGCTCGTGGAGGGCTCGGTGAAGCCGGGGAGTCGAGGCCGTCCGGCACGGTGGGGATGAGGACGACGGTTCGGGCGACGGCGGTTGGCGTACGGGGCGGCGAGCACGGCGTCCTGCGAGGCGGGCGACGGGGGGGGGGGGGGAGCGGCGCCGACGTCGGGGCCTCAGGCGGCGGTGGTCGGAGACGGGGGACAGGGGCGACGGCGGTGGGCACAGGGGCAAGGCGCCCCGATCCAGATCGCGTTCGGGAGGAGGAGCGAGGGGAGACGGGCTCGTGGGGAAAAGGGGGTGCGACGGGGTTAGGGTTTCGGGTGGGAGGCCTAGTAGGCAAGGGGGGTTGCGGGAGTGGGCCGGCCCATTCGGGCAGCTGGGGCCAGCTGGGCCACTGGCCGGGCCGAGGTCCAGTTGGCCACGAGGCCCCTTTTGTATTTTTATTTTTATTTTCTTATATGTATTTTATTTCTTTTCTGTTTTACTTTGTTCCTCCTTTTAGTTTTTTTTGTAAAGTACTAAAATGACCCCTAAATTAGTACTACCACTAAACCCACTGCGATAAAAAGTTTAACACCTAATAGAATAGTTTAACATTTTATTAATTATAAAAGGCATTTCAATAATTGTTTTGACTACTGTTTTATTCATTTAAGAGTATTTAAAGATTTTATATAAGTGTGGTTTTCTCCATCATAATCATCCATGATTTATTTGAATCCACCCGAACATTTTAGTTTTAATATTTGAAAACTTTTATTGTTTGTTTGATTTTGAACTTTGAATTTTGGACCGGTTTTGATCTAACGATAGATTAGCAACAGTAACGGAGGTAACGTGGCACCATTAGCGTGGGATTACTGTAGCTTAATTACCCGGGCGTCACACCCGCCAAGCGCCTTTGTTCCCTGTTCATGCGTAGGGATCGGGAGGAATTCGTTGCCTCCAGGCCGACCTTTGACCCGCGCGGGCTGGTGCCGCTGGCGCTCCCAGGGGCTCCTGCGGCGCCGAAACCGGTGGAGGTGTCCTCTGACGAGTCCCGCGGGGAGGGGGAAGAGGAGGTGGACTCGGAGAAGACTCTAGAAGAGGTGGGGGAGACTTCCCCTCTAAGCAAGGCTGAGATCCTCCGCGCCTTGCCTGACGATGCCGAGGTCGACGCCCGCCAGGAGGTGAGGGAGCAACCCCTCATCCCGAAAAGGGGCAGGTCGTCGCTGGTGCCTCGCGATGCCGCCTCTGCCCCGACGCCTCCTGGTGCTGGCTCCGGCCCTGCCGCTGCTCCGCCTACTACCGCCGAAGCCCGCACGCCTACTCCCCAGGTCCCGACGCTTTCAGGCTTCAAGCTCCCCAAGCGGAAGGTGGAGTACTTCGCGGTGGATCGGTAGGTGCCTCGAGCTTCGCCTTATCTCTGCTGGTACTCGTTATTTCCTGACGCTCGCCCTTGGTTGATCAGGCCGACATCTTCAGCGAAGAAGAGGAAGGAGGATACGGCGGCCGTGCCTCCCTCCGCAGAGGAAGGAGGCAGAAGCGCCCGCATCTCCCCAGCCCGGTCGTCCTCGCGGGGCCAAGAGGAACATTGCCGCGTGGAATCGGGCCCCATGGCCTCGCTGGCTCCGGAGGTGCCGGCGCTTGGCGCGGCTGATGAGGTCCCAGCTGCTCCGGAACCCGCGATCTCCCAAGCCCTGGTGATGATGTCGCTTCCTCCCACTGCTGCACCTCCACTCCCTGGTTCTTCTGCTCCTGATGCTGCTCTGGAACGTGCTCCTTCGGAGATGACCCAGTTGCAGGCAGATCTCCTGAGCGCGGACCCGCGCCTTATGGCCGGGCGCCTGGAGCTGGCCTTAGGCTGGCTCCACTCCGACTTTGCTGTTCGCGCGGTGCTGGGCCAGGCCGCTACGGCTTCTGAGAAGGAGAAGCAGAGTGCCACCAACGCCGCAGCTCATCGTGAGACGGCGTTGAAAGACGCCAAGGCCGCCCGTGACCGCTGCCGGGCCTAGAGGACGAGTTGCAGAGCCTGCACGACAAGCATGCGAAAGAAGCGCGCTGCCACCAAGCGAAGGAGGAGGAGATGAAGGCCCGGGAGGAAGCCGTCAAGAACCATGATGCTGAGCTGGTGGAGTTGGGGAGGGCGCAGGCCGCTGAGCGCGACCGGTTGGAAGAGCTGGAGCGGAAGGCGAAGACGAGGGAGGCCGATCTCGACGCCAGGGCGCGAGTACTGACCGAAGACCGCACGGCTTTTGCCGACCTCGAGAAGAGATCTTGCAAGGCACTGAAGTCGCTCTACGAGCACGGCCTGGAGAAGTCGCTGGCCACTGATGAGGACGGCCCCTCCCGGCTGCTTCCTCTCTTGGTGAAGGCGCTTGAGGAGGTCGTTGATGGCCTCGGTCCCATGGCGGAGGCAGAAGCTCGCGTCCTGTCTTCGGTTGCACTGATTCGCGTCTTCAGCCATCTACACCTCCACGACCCCAATGCTCGCCTTGACGAACTACTGGAGCCTGTGGCTGAAGATCACTGTGAAGCCGTTGCCGCAGCTGTACAAGGTCAAGTGGAGGCCTTGCTGAAGAAGTTCCGCGGCTTCGTCTCCGCCCCTTTGTCTGGTGATGCCGCCGATCCTGCGGCTGGTGGTGAAGGTGAGAACAATGCTACCCATGGAGGAGCACCTTTTGCAGGTGATGGCAATGTCCAGGGTTGACCCGCGGCTATTCTTCCCGTTTCGTTCCTGCAACATGTATTAGGCCTCGTGGAGGCGTTTAGACTTTTCATTTGATGTCGTGAGGACAATGTGTTTGTAATATTTGCTTCGAGATTTTGCGATTTCCTTCCTATTTGCTTTGCGTTCTGCGTCGGCAGAGCCCAGCCCCGCGCATACCTCAACCGCCATTGGGCCGACCGGAGACCAGGACGGACCAAGGAGTGAGGGGCTACGTGACCAGTTAGGCTCCTGAGTCGCGATGCTCAGGAGTCCCCCTTGACGCGCAAACAGCATATAGGGAGAGTTCGTGAGGATAGATTAATGTTCTACGTCGGCAGAGCCCGGCCCCGCGCATACCTCAACCGCCATTGAGCCGACCGGAGACCAGGACGGACCAAGGAGTGAGGGGCTACGTGACCAGTTAGGCTCTTGAGTAGCGATGCTCAGGAGTCCCCCTTGACGTGCAAACGATTTCCATACCTGCCCTCACCGAGGCCTCGGGAGGGGCACGCGACGCCCAGGTCCGGGAGACCTGGTTGGGTGGCGTGCGCTTGGGCATGACCCGAGCGCAGCCCCCGTGCCCAGCCCCTCGTGCGACTCTCCCGAGGGGAGGCGTTGTGGTGAGGCTGGGCGCTGAGCTCTGGGCTCCGTGAGGTTGGTACGACCGTGGGGCCGCCCTCCGTTGTTTATCACCAGCTCAAAGCATAGTGCTTCCGCTTGTGCACGGGCATAGCCGCTCCTCGGCAGTGTCGACAGCCAGCGCGGAGCATGATGCTTCCACTTGGGCGTGGGATGGGGGCCCCCCTCCGGGAGGAGCCCCTGGGGCGTGTACAGCCCCGCCCTGACACGTCGCTTGCACGACAGGGCTGCGAGGTTTATCTGGGCACTCGTGAGCCAGCGCGGGACTCACGAGGCCCTACCTCAAGGCGGGTTGTGCCTGGTCTTGAGTCTTGGTGACTGTATCTTCCTGCAAGGCGGTTAGATGCAAGCACTCTACGTCCTCAGGTCCCGACCCTCGAGCGAGCTCAGCCGCCACTGGTATGCCAGGTCGCGATGCTGTGGTCAAGGCCAGGGGGTGAGGGCTGGAGAGCCAGTAAGAGCTCCTGAGTCGCGATGCTCAGGAGCCCCCCTTTTAACGCGCAAGAGAATTGCATAGGATGAGCAGACCCGTGGTGGGCGGCGATCGAGCAGGCGATAGCCGTGGGCAGGTTCAGTTTGGAAAGCACATCAACTTGGGTAAACGTAGGAAGATACATGCCACTGGGTCCGGCCCGAGTGGCTTGGGGATGATGCAGCGTGGGGCGCCCCCAACAAGGTAAGCTAAAGACATAAGCAAAAGGGATTCATGCCACAGGGACGGACCCATGTGGCCTGGGAATAATGCAGCCCGAGGGGCGCTCCCAGCTAAATGAGCTTGGAAGATGTCACCTAGTTCTGTAGATGAAGTAGAGTTGGTGCAGCTGAAGACGTGCATCGAAGGAGTGACTCCTCATGAGCCACCGGAGCCCTGAGCCTCGGGAGGCTCTGGGGGCTCGGGAGGTTCCCTGAAGACCGTCTCCATCTCCTCCAGGACGGCGTGGTACCTGGCCTCCTGAGCCGCCAGGACACGCCGCATGTTGCGCTAATAGGCTGACGCCACGCTCGGCAAGCCGAAGGGCATGCGAACGTAGCTGTGTGGTGGGCCCTCACAGCGGCCCACACGCGATGGCCAGAAGCGCTCCTGACATGCGGCCCTGCTGAGCCCGGGGACGTCGATGCAGACACACAGCCCAGCATCCTCGTCAGGATGCGGAGCTGCGCCTCGTGAGCGGCTGTCGCCGCGCATGGCTCTTGGTTCTTGCAGTTCCTGAGTGGTCTTGGTGATGAACTCCTGAGTGGTGGGCACTCCTTGCCCTGTGCTCTCCTGAAGGTCACGTGCCGCGAAGCAAGCCTCCAAGTGGTGCCCAAGCGCCTCCCTCATGAGGTTGGCAAGGTCTGAGGCCCTCCAGAAGAGAGCCCTCGAGCCCTGTCCGAGGAGGGAGCCGGGCGCGCTTTCCTATGCGATGGAGGGAGGCGCCCCTGGGACGGACGCTGATCCTGATGAGGCTCCTGCCGCGTCGCCATCCTCCTGAGGTCCTGCGCGCGCAGGTGCTTCTTCTTGGGGATGGCCTTCGGAGGGCCCTCACTTTTGCTGTCGGGGTCGTCGATTGCTGCAGCTTGGAAGGCGCGCTCTAGGGAGCACAGCGCATCTCTTTCTTCACACGGGACCGTGATGATTCCTCCGCTTCCCGGCATCTTGAGGACGTTCTAGCCGTGGTGGGTGACCGCCATGAACTTGGCCAGGGTCGGATACCCGAGGATGGCGTTGTACGGTAGGCGGATGTGCACGACGTCGAAGTCGATGAGCTCGGTGCGGTAGTTCTTGCGTTCTCCGAAGGTGATAGGCAGGCGGACTTGCCCTATCGGTGTGGTGGAGCCGTCGGTCACTCCTGAGAAAGGTTTGGTTGGCTGGAGCTGCTCGTATGGCACTTGGAGATTGTCGAACGTGTCGACGGACAGGACATTGAGCCCTGCGCCCCCGTCGATGAGGGTCTTGGTAACCTGCACATTGCTGATGACTAGGGAACACAACATCGGGAGGGCGCCGGCAGTGGCCGCGCACTTGAGTTGATCTGCCGAGTTGAAAGTGATGGCGCATTGGGACCACTTGAGCGGGCGTGTGGCCTCGAGCTTGGGGAGCACCGCGTTCACCTCGCGAGCGAACTGTTTGAAGATGCGCTGAGAGGTTGGGGCCTGGGCGCCGCCCAAGATGCAGGCGATTGCGCGCGGCTCCTGGAAGCCCCCAGCCCCCTCGTCCTCATGGTGGTCATCGTTCCTTCTCAGTGGCGGCAGTGGAGGAAGACCAGTGTTGCCTTGGGGGCGATCCTCGCGAGGCTGGTCCCTCCAGGCGCCCTCGCGAGGATGGACCTGCCAGCGGTCCTCACGAGGCCTGTCGCGCCACTCCTGGCGCGGGCCACGGTCGTCCCAGCGTCCGCCTCCACGTCCTCCTCCACGGCCGTAGCCCCGGTTGTTGCACTCGGGGCGTCGACCGAAGCGTCCTTCCCATATGGCTCTGAGCTCTTGACAGTCGCTGGTGTTGTGGGTGTTCAGGTTGTGGAAGGCGCAGAACGGTCGGCCATTCTTGGATGACTCGGGCTGATCTCTGCCCCGCTTGGTGTCGGTCTCCACTGCGAGCACCACTGCCTCCTTGCGCTTCACGTCCTTGGCCTTGGCCTTCTTCTCCTCCGCTCCTGCAGCTGGCAGCTCGAGGAGAGAGAGGCGCCCCCCTCAGCTCTTGCGCACTTGGTCGCCAGGTTGAACAGCTCCTGAGATGTGCAGAGCTCCTCGTGGATAGCGAGCTCTTCCTTCATCTTGACGTCGTGGACGCCGTCAGAGAACGCGGAGATGATGGCCTCATCCGTGACCTTGGGGATCTTGAGGCAGGTGTTGTTGAAGCGCTGGATATACTTTTGGAGGGTCTCTCCGGGTTGCTGCTTGATGCGGCGCAGGTCACCCGCAGCCGGCGGGCGGTCGCGAGTGCCCTGGAAGTTGGTGACGAAGCGGTCGGGCATCTCGTCCCAGGAGGAGATTGACCCGTGCTGCAGGTTCAGGAGCCAGGAGCAGGCCCCATCCTTGAGATCCATGGGAAACCAGTTCGCCATGACTTTCTCATCGCCGTTGGCTGCTTTGATGCTCAGCTCGTAGAGCTGCAGGAACTCCGCGGGGCCGGCGGTGCCGTCGTAGCGAGGAGGCAGGTCCGGCTTGAACTTGCCCGGCCAGGCGATGCTATGCAGCTCGGGGGTGAAGGCGCGGCAGCCAGCTGTGGTCGCTGGTGCCTGCCTCGGAGGTGGAGCTTGCTCTTGACGAGGTCCGCACGGCGCCACTATGGACGGCGCGCGGTCTTGACGAGGCGGCGCGGGGAGCGCAGGTGCAGCTTCTTGCGGCCGCGGGATTTCTTGGCAGCTTCTTTCCTCGCGCGCGGGCACTGGGCGTGGTGGATCACGCCATGGGGCCGCGCGCCTTGGTGCCAAGGCACCGTCTTGGGGCAGAGGTGGTGGAGGCGCGCCATGAGCCTCATCGCCCGTGGCTGGCTGAGGGTGAGGTAGAGAGAGGGATGGCATCGGGGAGCCCCCTGCGGCGCGAACGAGCTCAGCGATGCGGTCGAGCCACTCCTCACAGAGTCGTCGACGGGGCAGTAGCGCAGGAGTTCGTTTGCCGCAAGGAGTGCGGCCTGCGCCTCCATGGGAGCGCGGCGTGCGTGAGACGAAGAACCGGCCGGGGTTAGCGATGGCGTGGCGGTGCGGCCGTCCTGCCGCACCGAAGGATGTAGCGAGGACACCTGCTGCTCGTTCCCCGCCGGGCCGGTGGCAGCATTGGCGGCGGGAGACGGTGAACGACGAGGTTGCCCGCCGACGGGAGCCGTCTGAGCAACGCAGGCGGTGAGGGCAGCCCGACGCTCAGCTCGAGCACGACGAGCGTCCGCCATGGAGATGATGGAGCGATGGAGCGACGAACTGATGGAAGGGAAGCTACGGCGCACCCCTACCTGCCACGCCAAATGTCGTATGTGGGGTTCCGGCAAAACCTTAAGGTTCGAACACTGGGGTGCGAGCGAAGTCTTTCCCTCCTACCGATCTACGCCCCAGCTCGCTAAGATCTCACAGACGAACTCGACAATCTCACAACACAGAAAGACACGGGGTTTATACTGGTTCGGGCCACCGTTGTGGTGTAATAGCCTACTCCAGTGTGGTGGTGGTGGATTGCCTCTTGGGCTGATGATGAACAGTACAAGGGGAAGAACAGCCTCCTGAGGTTGAGGTGTTCTTGTGCTAGTGTTGGCCTTTGATCCGTTCGAGTCCTCTTCTACTACTGTGGTGGTTAGACCTATTTATAGAGGCCCTGGTCCTCTTCCCAAATAATGAGCGGGAAGGGAGCCAACAACGGCGGGCAAGTTTGAAGGGGGACAACTAGTACAAGCTATCCTGACAAAAGTGGTCTTCGCCTGCGAAAGGCTGTGGTGGTGACGCCGTCTTGGGCTCCACGATGACCTCCGTCTTGCCGTCCTCCTGGTCTTGGTCTCGTTGCACCAATATAGCAACCTTTGCCTGATGCCTCGGTACTCCTCGCCTGCGCTAGCCTCCTTAGCACCAAAGGGGAAACAAGGACGCTGCGCGCGCTGGCGCCCGCCTGGTGTCGATCGTCATGGCTCACATCACGAGAGCCTCGTGAGGTTTGCCCTGCCTTGATATCTCCGCTCCTCGTGAGCCTGCCTGGCTTGGCTGCTCCTGAGGAGGCCTTGCGTCGTCCGCCTCGCGAGGGTCTTGAATGCCTTGTCGATGAAGATGGGCCGTACGGCCTGCTAGCTCAGCCACGCCGTGGGCCGCAGGCAGGCAAGTTTGGGGACCCCCGTTCCCAGAACACCGACAGAATTCAACAAAATCAGCCATCTTGAGAATGCAAAGGAAATTTGGGATACGTTGATTGATATGCAGAAGGTACCGACTCCGTCAAGGAATCCAAATTGGATGTGCTTTAAAGTCAACTTGACAAGTTCAAAATGAAGGATGGTGAAGGTGTCGCTGAAATGTACTCTAGGCTTGCTCTCATCACAAATGAGATTGCCGGCTCAGGAAGTGAAGAGATGAATGATAGATTCATCATCAAGAAGATCCTAAGAGCCTTGGATGGAAAATATGATACCGTGTGCACATTGATCCAAATGAAGACCAACTACAAAGATCTCAAGACAATGGAAGTCGCTGGAAGAATTGTTGCTCATGAAATGTCACTTAAGGATAAGGAAGAGCTCCACAACAAGTCAAGTGGTTCTTACAAAGCCTCATGTGAAGCTCCCACATCATCAAGTGAGAAACAAACCTTCAATGAATAATTGAGCCTAATGGTGAAGAACTTCAACAAATTCTACAAGAGTAGAAGCAAGGAAAGAAGCTCCAAGTCAAGGTCCTACAATGACAAGAGATCTTCAAGTTGTGAACGAAATTGCTACAATTGTGGAAGACCCGGACACTACTCCAATGAGTGTACGGCTCCCTACAAAAGAAGAGAAGATTCTCCCAAAAGAAGAAGTAGAAGAGAAGAATCACCGCCAAGAGAGAGAAGGAGTAGAGATGATCGTTATGAACGAAGACCCTCTCGGAGAAGCAAGGATTCAGAGAGGAAGGACAAATCATCAAAGACTTACACAAAAAGAAGACATCAAGCTCATGTTGGTGAATGGGTATCCGGCTCCGACTCCGACCATCACTCCGAAAGAAGTTATCACTCCGACTCCGAATATACTCAAGATGAAGGTGTTGCCGGTCTAGCACTTGTGTCAACCAACTCCTACAAAATATTTGACTCACCATATGAAGGAATTGGAAGATTCTTCATGGCTAAAGGTCCAAAGGTAACACACCTCGAGTATGTTGATTTCAATAGTGATGAAGATGATTTGCTAGGAGATGATGATTTACTTGTTGACAACTCTAGTTATGAAAACTATGATGAACTTGCTATTAATCATGATAATCAAGATAAAACGAATGACGATGATAAGAAGGAGATTGAGCGTCTAACTAAAGAACTAAACACTCTTAAGTTAGCTCATGAAACTACCTTCGAAGATCATCGAGAACTTTTAAAGACTCATGAGAAGCTACGCTTTGAAAAGCTCAACCTTGAGCAAGAGCATGAGTTCTTAAAAGCAATCAATGATGATCTTCGCAAGAAAAGTTCTTCTTACATTGCCAAGCAATTACTCTTGTCTACTTACATGCCACAAGTTAAATCTAGCAACAAGGACAAGAAAGATTCTTCCTCTAGTAGTAACAACAATCATGCTAAATCCAATGTTGTTGCTTCTAGTAGTTCTCTTGATTCCACTAACGATTCTCTTAGCCAAGTTACACTTGAGCAAGAAAATAGCTTATTGAAGGGAATTATAGAGAAAGGTGTTTACAAGAGTCTTGCCGGAAGTAAGCAATTTGAGGAAATTGTACGCAAGCAAGGAAGACAGCGGAAGAATCAAGGTGTTGGTTTTGAACGAAAGTTCAATGCCAATGGAGTTGAGTGGGAAGAAGATCAATACCCCAGGATGAAGTTTGTTCCTCAACAATAGAAGTATGATCCTACTTCTTTCCAAGGAACACAAGCTCAAGATGATCTTCCACCACAAGACCACAAGCTAAAAGGCAAGGAAAAGCTTCAAGAGGAGATTGATGCATTTGAAGAAGCACCTAAGGCCTTGGTCAAGTGGGTTCCCAAGACTACATCAAGTTCCACTTCATCAAGTACGACTACAACTCCAAGGATTCCCATCAAGATGGTGTGGATCCCTAAGAAGAAGAACTAGAGAGTTCTTGAGGGTGACTCCGCCAACATACTTCACTCTTATCATCTGGGCAAGGACAAGTGCATACAACTTCCATATCTTGCACTAGTTCAAGGAGTCACAAACCCTCTTGTTGGTAAGACAAGGGACAAGGTAACCTAAAGCTTTCATGGACATCATCCTATGTGAACATCACTCTATGTCTATGGATATCCTTGTTTGTTCCTTGTGGGACTAACCCGTGTAGGTATTGAAAAGTGCAACTCACTCCAATGGATTGCTCTGAATGATCTACATCAACATTGAGCATCTACATCTTCAACACCTGCATGAAGTCATCATCAACAATACCCAAGGTTAGTTCATCCCTCTTAGGGGGGATATCACATCTAGGGGGAGCTATAATCTAATCAATTGAGCTAAAGCAACTCTAATGATGTGAACACAACAATGCTTTATGTAAAAGTGGCAACTCCACTTGTGCTTAAACGATGAGTATGACCTATGATCAAATGTTCTCATTTGACTCCTAAGTCAATATACTCATATATAGATGACCTAGTCATCGCCAAATTGCTTTATAGATGCTAGAGTGATTGTGCATGCTTTGTCACATATTTCATTTGTCATTTTATTGTGTGAGCATGTTGGATGCATATTTTACTCATTCGAGGACATCCATTTGTTGCTTTGATTGTTTGGCTTTTTCTCTTTTGCCAAATGGATGGACAAGAATGCCTAAGAACTCCCTCTAGCTATCTATGCTTTTCTCGTCTCAAACTCTATTCATGCTACATCACAAAGTTTGATCAAGTCAGATTCGAACCACTCTGTGTGAGGAGCACTCGGAGTCCCCGATTCGTCATAGACTTAAACTTCCAAAACCTCTTTGTGCATTTCGGTATGACCGAGTCATCCATTTCGGTCACAACGAGACCACTAAGTTGATCTAGGTTTTCAATCTCGGTGCAACCGATTTGAACTTTTCGGACACATCGAGTTGCAGTAACCGCTTGCGATTCTGCATCTCGGTGCCACCGAGTTGTTCCACTCGGTCACACCGACACGGTCGGGATATATAAACCCACGGGTGAGACTTTGGAAATTTCTTCGAAACCTCTCAGCCCGCGCGTATCCTGCTCTACCGCCTCGGGTCTCCGGATCGTCTTCTCGCCGCCAGCGACCTCCTGCTGCTAGTTTCCATCGCCGTCAATGGAATTCTGCCCCTTTGTTGCCGCCGTAGCGAACTCCGCCGAACTAGGGTACGAGTTCGATCCTTTGTGCTATTCTTTTACCTCTGATTCGTAGCACATTGTTCTGCCATGATCATCACCACATATGCAAACACTCTATCCACTGAAAACATCCCTTAGGTTAGGTTTGATTTGAAAATTTAGCGTTAGGTCTCCGTAGAACTCATCTCAGACCGACCGAGTTGTAGAAATCGGTCTCACCGATTTGGCTTAGGCCATTGCACTTGCACTTTCGGTCTGACCGAAAACTGGAAATCGGTGTGACCGAGTTCGATTCTCTGTGAAACCCTAGCAGTCTCGGTGCCACCAAACTGTGACTCGGTCTGACCGAGCTCACTAGTTTAGGTTCGAAAAGCTGCTTCGGTATCACCGAGTTTACAAATTGGTAGATCTGAAATGCTTTCTGTGAAGAACTAAAACTAACTTTTTGAGTCATCTGTTTTGCAAAAACTCTGCACTTTGTGATGCTCATCCACTCTACCTCATCTATATCTATTCACAGGGTCTGCTGTCAGTTAGTTTGCAGAGATGTCTGATCAAAGTGACAGTCAGAACAGGTCAGAGGAACAGGTGCAGATGAGTGAGGGTTCAGATCCCTCAAGCACTTCTGATGATGGCAACAGGAGCACTCCAAGCAACTTGCCAAAGGCAGCCACCAGATCTAGGAAGAAGAGAACCTCAGAATCTGAGGATGAGGATTATGTTGCCACTAAGGAGGATGTAAGCTCCAAGAAGAAGGTGCTGAAAAAGGAGTATGGCACAGCTGCTGCAAGTAAGCCAGGGCTGAATAAGAAGGCACCAGCAAGAAGAATTCCTATGTCTAAGGCCAGCCTCTACTCAAGAGACAATGGAGTTCACACTTGAACCCAAAGAAGGTGGTGAAGGCAAGAAGAGGGAGGAAAGGGTCAAGAATAACATTGCCAGAGTCATTGGCAAGCCCTCCATGACGAGAGATCCATCTGAAGAAGAAGAGGAAGAGGATGCTGCACCAGCACCCAAAGCTCAAAAGCTTATGGGAGATGCTATAAAGGCAGGGGCTGCTCCATCAAAGCCCAAGTCTGCTCCCAAAGCTCCAGCTCAAAAGCCCCCAAAACCCAAGAGGAACACCAGAAGTATACCTGCTAAGGAGAAGAACAAGGCCCCAGTGCCTGATGCTGAAGAAGAAGATGATGATTCACTTGTCTTGAGGAAGTTGAAGCCCAAGATTCCAGACCACAATGATGCTCATCCAGTAGCTGAAGATATGCACATCAGAAAGGATGTTGGACTGAGATTGTGGAGACAGTCTGATCCCTATGCTGTGAGGAGAAGGACATCAGTTGATTACAGGTTCCATACAAAAGAACAACAAGATTTCTATGAGAGAATTTTGCTTGACAAGAAGCCAATTGTGTGTGACATGAGATGGATCAACTGAGAGTATATCAAGGAGAAAGAAGACCACTTCCCATGAGTATGTGACAACTTCAAAGCATGTGCTGTTGACCAATTTGTTGCCCAGAAGCTCACCAAGTGGAATGATGAGCTTATCATGCAGTTTTACTCCACAGCTCACTTCTATCCAGATGGAAGGATAGTTTGGATGTCTGAAGGTACTAGGTACCAATCCACTGTTGAAGACTGGGCCAAGCTGATAAATTCTCCAGAAGATGAAGAAGATGATTTGGATGTGTATGCCACCAAGAAGAAAGACCACAACTCTATGGCAAACATGTACAAGGAGATCCCAGATAAAGCTTTGGAGACACATAAGCTTGGATCTATACACTATCTCTTGTCTGGTGTGCCTACCATCAACACAATCCTTAGGCACCCTCTGCTACCCAAGTCAGGAGATCACAAGATGATCAGAGGGCATTCAATCAACTTGCTGCATATCTTTGATGTCCCTCAGAAGTCAGAAGTTCAAGGTTATGAGCTTGACTATAGAGACAATCAAGAGGACAGCAGCTGACCAGAAGAGAAGCTGTGGGTATGCTCCACACATTTAGGAGCTCATCAACTCAAAGATGGGCACAGGAACTTATTTGTTGGACAAGGAGCACTTACCCTTATATCCTGAATTTGAAGACAACACTGTAGTGATGAATGAGGAGGAACCATCATCCGTTCAAGCACAGGAGAAGAGAGCCAAAGCAAAGGTTGAGAAAGCTGCCAAGATGCCCAGTGTTGAAGAGGCATCTCAAGTTTTCCTGAAGAGCAAGCAAGATCAACTTGCATATCTGATCCAGTATACACTGAGGATTGAGAAGGGCCTGGCCACCCTGACTCAAAACCAGGAGAGCTTGGAGAGGATCATAGAAACCAAATTTTATGATCTTGATCTAAAGGTAACTGAGATTCAAACAACAGTTGAGTAGCTTCAGGAGGAAGCAGAAGAGAAGAGAGGCAAGGCAACTACTGATGCATTTGAGCGAGTGCCTAGAGGGCAAAGGTCTACTGCAGTGCTATTGAGAGATTCTAGAGCTACAACATCAGCACCAGCACCTACAACTCCATTGCCACCTCCAGCAGCCACTCCACCAGCTCCAACTACATCCACAGATGCCTTCGTCCTTGGAGTTCTCTCTACACCACCTCCCGAAGACCAAGCATGAGAGACGCATAGCACTATGCAGATTTGAACTTTTTGGTAACTTGTTTCCAAAGGGGGAGAAATATGTATAGATCATAGGCTTCGAGAGAGTGTTTTGCTTCGTTGCTTTTGGTTGAATTTTTTGATTGTGTGCTTGTGTGAGATACTTGTATGATCATGTGGTTGATCATTTGCTACCTTAATGCTTGTTTGGATGATACTATCTTTTATATCTCATATATGATCTTTCACTTGCTTGGTGATGAGTGCATGCTTTTAATTTCTATCATTTTGAGCGCTCCACCAAGATGTATGTGACATGGAAGAGTAACCCATGATCCTAATCGATTGTGCATTTGCATTCAAAAGCAAAATTTAAGTAATGCACAAATTTAGGGGGAGCTCTTGCTTATCACATACTTCTCAAAGCGACGATGTCTTTCAATCTTATGATCATTTGTCGAAGCTTTGATCTATATGTTGTCATCAATTACCAAAAAGGGGGGAGATTGAAAGTGCAACTATCCCTGGGTGGTTTTGGTAATTCCTAACAACATATAGCTCATTGAGCTAATGCTATTTTAAGATAAATATTTCAGGAAAGCTCAATGATTGGCATGGCATGGATTAGAAAGTGGACCCCTCAAAATGCTAAGGACAAAAGATTGGCTCAAGCTCAAAGCACAAGACTCTACATTTTACTTTTAGTGATCCAAGATCACATTGAGTCCATAGGAAAAGCCAATACTATTAAAAGGGGGTGAGGTGTTGCTTAATGAGTTACTTGCTCAAAATGCTTAGTGATATGCTCCAAAAACCCTCAACTACTTTCTCATATCCACATATGTCCCAAACCAAAAGTCAAACTCGGCCCCATCGAAATCTTCTATCCGGCGCCACCGAGTTCACTTGACATAGCCACTGCCACAAACCATAGTCATTTCGGTCTCACCGATAGGGATCTCGGTCTCACCGAGATGGGATTGCAACCTCTCTGTTTCCCTTTGTAACGTTTCGGTCCAACCGAGATGAGCGATCGGTCCCACCGAGATTGCAATGCAAACTCTCTGTTTCCCTTCGTAAAGTTTCGGTCCAACCGAGATGAGCGAATTGGTCCAACTGATTTTGCCTGACCAACTCTCTGTTTGTCTATTACCAAAATCGGTCCCACCGAGTTTGTGTAATCGGTCTCACCGAGATTACGTTATGCCCTAACCCGAACGACATCGGTCCCACCGAGCTGACATGCTGGTCCCACCGAAAATCCTAATGTTCACATTTTGAACTAAATCGGTCTGATTGAGTTTTATAATTCTGTCTCACTGAGTTTGGTGATTTGTGTGTAACTGTTAGATTTTGTGTGGAGGCTATATATACCCCTCCACCCACTCTTCATTCGGAGGGAGAGAGGCATCAGAACATGCCTACAGTTCCAACATACATTTTCTGAGAGAGAACCACCTACACTTGTGTTGAGGTCAAGATATTCCATTCCAAACACATAAATCTTGATCTCTAGCCTTCCCCAAGTTGCTTTCCACTCAAATCATCTCTCTACCAAATCCAATCCTATGAGAGAGAGTTGAGTGTTGGGGAGACTATCATTTGAAGCACAAGAGCAAGGAGTTCATCATCAACACACCATCTATTACCTTTTGGAGAGTGGTGTCTCCTAGATTGGCTAGGTGTCACTTGGGAGCCTCCGTCAAGATTGTGGAGTTGAACCAAGGAGTTTGTACGGGCAAGGAGATCACCTACTTCGTGAAGATCTACCCTAGTGAGACAAGTCCTTCGTGGGCGATGGCCATGGTGGGATAGACAAGGTTGCTTCTTTGTTGGCCCTACGTGGGTGGAGCCCTCTGTGGACTCGCGCAACCGTTACCCTTCGTGGGTTGAAGTCTCCATCAACGTGGATGTACGATAGCACCACCTATCGGAACCACGCCAAAAATCTCCGTGTCTACATTGCGTTTGCTCCCTCCAAACTCCTCCCTTTACCTTCATATGCAATTGTTTCACATTCCGCTGCTATACTCTTAGAATTGCTTGTGTAGGTTGATTGTTTGGCTTTTTCTCTTTTGCCAAATGGATGGACAAGAATGCCTACGAACTCCCTCTAACTATCTATGCTTTTCTCGTCTCAAACTCTATTCACGCTACATCACAAAGCTTGATCAAGTCAGATTCGAACCACTCTGTGTGGGGAGCACTCGGAGTCCCCGATTCGTCATAGACTTAAACTTCCAAAACCTCTTTGTGCATTTCGGTATGACCAAGTCATCCATTTCGGTCACACCGAGACCACTAAGTTGATCTAGGTTTTCAATCTCGGTGCAACCGATTTGAACTTTTCGGTCACATCGAGTTGCAGTAACCGCTTGCGATTCTGCATCTCGGTGCCACCGAGTTGTTCCACTCGGTCACATCGATAGGGTCGGGATATATAAACCCAAGGGTGAGTCTTTGGAAATTTCTTCGAAATCTCTCAGCCCGCGTGTATCTTGCTCTGCCGCCTCGGGTCTCCAGATCGTCTACTCGCTGCTAGCGACCTCCCGCCTCTGGTTTCCATCGCCGTCAACGGAATTCTGCCCCTCCGTTGCCGCCGTAGCGAACTCCGCCGAACTACGGTACGAGTTCGATCATTTGTGCTATTCTTTTACCTCTGATTCATAGCACATTGTTCTGCCATGATCATCACCACGTATGCAAACACTCTATCCACTGAAAACATCCCTTAGGTTAGGTTTGATTTGAAAATTTAGGGTTAGGTCTCCGCAGGACTCATCTCGGACCGACCGAGTTGTAGAAATCGGTCTCACCGATTTGGCTTAGGCCATTGCACTTGCACTTTCGGTCTGACCGAAAACTGGAAATCAGTGTGACCGAGTTCGATTCTCTGTGAAACCCTAGCAGTCTCGGTGCCACCGAACTGTGACTCGGTCTGACCGAGCTCACTAGTTTAGGTTCCAAAAGCTGCTTCGATATCACCGAGTTTACAAATCGGTAGATCCGAAATGCTTTCTGTGAAGAACTAAAACTAACTTTTTGAGTCATCTGTTTTGCAAAAACTCTGCACTTTGTGATGCTCATCCACTCTACCTCATCTATATCTATTCACAGGGTCTGCTGTCAGTTAGTTTGCAGAGATGTCTGATCAAAGTGACAGTCAGAACAGGTCAGAGGAACAGGTGTAGATGAGTGAGGGTTCAGATCCCTCAAGCACTTCTGATGATGGCAACAGGAGCACTCCAAGCAACTTGCCAAAGGCAGCCACCAGATCTAGGAAGAAGAGAACCTCAGAATCTGAGGATGAGGATTATGTTGCCACTAAGGAGGATGTAAGCTCCAAGAAGAAGGTGCTGAAAAAGGAGTATGGCACAGCTGCTGCAAGTAAGCCAGGGCTGAATAAGAAGGCACCAGCAAGAAGAATTCCTATGTCTAAGGCCAGCCTCTACTCAAGAGACAATGGAGTTCACACTTGAACCCAAAGAAGGTGGTGAAGGCAAGAAGAGGAAGGAAAGGGTCAAGAAGAACATTGCCAGAGTCATTGGCAAGCCCTCCATGATGAGAGATCCATCTGAAGAAGAAGAGGAAGAGGAAGAGGATGCTGCACCAGCACCCAAAGCTCAGAAGCTTATGGGAGATGCTATAAAGGTAGGGGCTGCTCCATCAAAGCCCAAGTCTGCTCCCAAAGCTCCAGCTCAAAAGCCCCCAAAACCCAAGAGGAACACCAGAAGTATACCTGCTAAGGAGAAGAACAAGGCCCCAGTGCCTGATGCTGAAGAAGAAGAAGATGATTCACTTGTCTTGAGGAAGTTGAAGCCCAAGATTCTAGACCACAATGATGCTCATCCAGTAGCTGAAGATATGCACATCAGAAAGGATGTTGGACTGAGATTGTGGAGACAGTCTGATCCCTATGCTGTGACGAGAAGGACAGCAGTTGATTACAGGTTCCATACAAAAGAACAACAAGATTTCTGTGAGACAATTTTGCTTGACAAGAAGCCAATTGTGTGTGACATGAGATGGAACAACTGGGAGTACATCAAGGATAAAGAAGACCACTTCCCAGGAGTATATGACAGCTTCAAAGCATGTGGAGTTGACCAATTTGTTGCCCAGAAGCTCACCAAGTGGAATGATGAGCTTATGATGCAGTTTTACTCCACAGCTCACTTCTATCCAGATGGAAGGATAGTTTGGATATCTGAAGGTACTAGGTACCAATCCACTGTTGAAGAATGGGCCAAGCTGATAAATTCTCCAGAAGATGAAGAAGATGACTTGGATGTGTATGCCACCAAGAAGAAAGACCACAACTCTATGGCAAACATGTACATGGAGATCCCAGATAAAGCTTTGGAGACACATAAGCTTGGATCTGTACACTATCTGTTGTCTGGTCTGCCTACCATCAACACAATCCTTAGGCACACTCTGCTACCCAAGTCAGGAGATCACAAGATGATCAGAGGGCAGTCAATCAACTTGCTGCATATCTTTGATGTGCCTCAGAAGTTCAAGGTTATGAGCTTGACTGTAGAGACAATCAAGAGGACAGCAGCTGACCAGAAGAGAAGCTGTGGGTATGCTCCACACATTTAGGAGCTCATCAACTCAAAGATGGGCACATGCACTTATTTGTTGGACAAGGAGCACTTACCCTTATATCCTGAATTTGAAGACAACATTGTAGTGATGAATGAGGAGGAACCATCATCCGTTCAAGCACAGGAGAAGAGAGCCAAAGCAAAGGTTGAGAAAGCTACCAAGATGCCCAGTGTTGAATAGGCATCTCAAGTTTTCCTGAAGAGCAAGCAAAATCAACTTGCATATCTGATTCAGTCTACACTCAGGATTGAGAAGGGCTTGGCCACCCTGACTCAACACCAGGAGAGCTTGGGGAGGATCATAAAAACCAAATTTTATGATCTTGATCTGAAGGTAACTGAGATTCAAACAACAGTTGAGCAGCTTCAGGAGGAAGCAGAAGAGAAGAGAGGCAAGGCAACGACTGATGCATTTGAGCGGGTGCCTAGAGGACAGAGGTCTACTGCAGTGGTAGTGAGAGATTCTAGAGCTACAGCATCAGCACTAGCAGCTACAGCTCCATTGCCACCTCCAGCATCCACTCCACCAGCTCCAACTACATCCACAGATGCCTTCGTCCTTGGAGTTCTCTCTACACCACCTCCCGAAGACCAAGCATGAGAGACGAATAGCACTATGCATATTTGAACTTTTTGGTAACTTGTTGCCAAGGGGGGAGAAATATGTATAGATCATAGGCTTCGAGAGAGTGTTTTGCTTCGTTGCTTTTGGTTGAATTTTTTGATTGTGTTCTTGTGTGAAATACTTGTATGATCATGTGGTTGACCATTTGCTACCTTAATGCTTGTTTGGATGATACTATCTTTTATACCTCATATATGATCATTCACTTGCTTGGTGATGAGTGCATGATTTTAATTTCTATCATTTTGAGCGCTCCACAAAGATGTATGTGACATGGAAGAGTAACCCATGATCCTAATCGATTGTGCATTTGCATTCAAAAGCAAAATTTAAATAATGCACAAATTTAGGGGGAGCTCTTGCTTATCCCATACTTCTCAAAGCGACGATGTCTTTCAATCTTATGATCATTTGTCGAAGCTTTGATCTATATGTTGTCATCAATTACCAAAAAGGGGGGAGATTGAAAGTGCAACTATCCCTGGGTGGTTTTGGTAATTCCTAACAACATATAGCTCATTGAGCTAATGCTATTTCAAGATAAATATTTCGGGAAAGCTCAATGATTGGCATGGCATGGATTAGAAAGTGGACCCCTCAAAATGCTAAGGACAAAAGATTGGCTCAAGCTCAAAGCACAAGACTCTACATTTTACTTTTAGTGATCCAAGATCACATTGAGTCCATAGGAAAATCCAATACTATTAAAAGGGGGTGAGGTGTTGCTTAATGAGTTACTTGCTCAAAATGCTTAGTGATATGCTCCAAAAACCCTCAACTACTTTCTCATATCCACATATGTCCCAAAGCAAAAGTCAAACTCGGCCCCATTGAAATCTTCTATCCGGTGCCATCGAGTTCACTTGACATAGCCACTGCCACAAACCCTAGTCACTTCTGTCTCACCGATTGGGATCTCGGTCTCACCGAGATGGGATTGCAACCTCTCTGTTTCCATGATGCCTTACCACAAGGCCATGTCCTCCGTCATCCGTCGAAGGCCGGACTTCCACGCCTTGTCCTCAAGTGAAGTGTTGGATGAGTTTGTTGCAATGAGGATCTTGGACAAGGCCGCCCACAATGCGGTGTTGCGTGCTCAACGGTCAAAGAAGCCCAACCTTGCTTTCAAGGCCAAGGCTAGTGCGGATGAAGAGGATGAAGAGGAAGAAGAGGAGAGTTTCCCCGAAGACACCAAATATGACTATCATGAGCACATGGCTCTTGCTTCACGGCAATTTTGGGGCAACAAGAAGAACACAAGGCCCAACTTCAACAAGAACAACTCAAGTGGCACCAAGGGCAAGCAACGTGTGAGGACATGCTATAATTGTGGCAATGTGAGTCACTTTGTTGTGGATTGCCCATATGAGAAGAGGGAAGACAATGGTGGAAAGCTTATCTGAAAAGACAAGGCCAAGTCTTTCCCCACCAAGAACAACTTCACCAAGAAGACTCCTCCCAAGGGGTTGGTGGAACAAGAAGAGTACAATGAGGATGATGATGATGACGAAGATGGTGAGACGGCTTCCATGGCCTCCGTTGCCATTGCAACAACTCCACGGGTGTCCGTGTTCGATTCACCCAATGAGAACATCACCGCCAAGTGGCTCATGGCTAAAGCCACCAACAAGGTAACCCCCAACATCAATACTACCATCACTACTAATCTTTCCTTGACGGATTGCATTGATGAAAGTGAGGGGGCGAAGGAGGAGGATAATGAATTTGAGTCTTTGATGGAAAAGCTCAAAGGTAAAACCAAGAAGCACTTCGTTGCTCTCTTGGAACAACTTGGTGAAGCCAATGACATGATCGAGGCTCACGAAGAGACCATCTCTAAGATGGAAGGGCATAGTCGTGACTATGCCGATGAGATATCGGATCTCTCTAATGCGCTTGAGGAAGAGCGTGGTCATCATTTGGCTCTTGAGCAGTCACACAATGATGGTCATGCTAAATTAAACAAAGATCTTGATCATGCTCTTGTTGTCTCTCTTGTGCTAAATTCTGAGAAGGCCAAACTTGGGCTTGACCATGCTAGACTCAAGGAGGAGTTTGACCTACTTGACAAGGCTCACAAGGTCTTGAAGAGTGCTCATGCTAGCCTCAAAGAGTCTCATGATCAACTACAAGTGAGGGTAACCAAGGAGAAAGCCACATTTCCTCATATGGTTTTAATTGATAACGCAAATGCTACTAACCCGTGTTGTGAGCATGTGCATCTTGTGGAGGAGAATGCCAAGTTGAAGGAGCAACTTGAGAAAGGCCTTGTGTCGTGCATACAAGGTGAGAAGAACCTCAACGACCTTTTGAGCAATCAAAAGACAGTTGTGGCCAAGGAGGGTGTTGGGTTTGCACCCAAGTCCAAGAAGAAGAAGAAGAATGACAAGACCAAACAACCTCCTCCTCTCAAGCAAACATTTGTGAAGGAGGGAGAGGGTACTCCTAAGGAGAAGAAGAACAACACGAAGGGTGGTGGTGTCAAGAAGGGCAATGCCACTCCTTCCAATAAAGCCGGCGACTTTAACCCTTCTTATGTGTTATGTCATGCTAGTGATGGGCATGTTTATGCCAAATTTGTTGGTTCTTCTTATGAGTACATTGAATGGTCTATTTGGGTTCCTAAGACCCTTGTTGCTAACATCAAATGACCCATTACAAAATGGGTACCTAAAACCAAGCATTGATCTCTTGTAGGTGTTTGCTTCCTGTGGGGGATCATGGTTGCTCGATAGTGGAGCCACAATCATATGACCGAAAGCAAGGACTTGGTGGTGAACGTGCACAAAGTTTCATCTATGCCCACCAATGTTGAATGGGGTGATGCCTCGTCTTCTAAGGTATTGGGTCTTGGCAAGGTAGTCATTTCTCATGATCTCACGATCGAGAAAGTCATGCTTGTTGAGTCCCTTGCATACAATTTACTTTCCGTTCATCAACTTGCACTCACAGGCTTTGCCACCTTCTTTGATATTGATTTCGTGGGCCTCTTGTAGAGCAAGACTCTTAAAGTAGCCTTTGTTGGGTATGTTGAGAATGGTCTTTATGTGATTAACTTTTCGGAGTGACCCACTAAGACAGCGACATGCCTAATGGCTAAAGTTGATGTGGGATGGATTTGGCATCGCCATTTAGCCCACGTTAATATGAGATCTTCGCAAAGTCTTCTCAAGGGGGACCATGTCCGTGGACTAACAAATGTTAGTTTCGCCAAAGATCGTGCTTGCAGTGCTTGTATCGAAGGAAAAAGTTACATGAGAAGGCTCACCCTCCCACGACTATCATCTACTCGATGAGGCCTTTGGAGCTCCTTCACATGGATCTCTTTGAGCCTCCATCCTTTAATAGTCTTGGGGTAGAAAGTATTGCTTGGTGATTGTGGATGATTATTCTAGATACACTTGGGTGTATTTCTTCAAGAGGAAGAGTGAGACCCAACAAACCATCACCGACTTTGCAAATGAAGCTCAATGTCAACACAATGCAAAGATTTTGATGATAAGCAGTGATAACGGCACCGAGTTCAAGAACTACACCTTGGATGAGTTTCTTAGTGATGAGGGGATCAAGCATCAATATTCTGCACCTTACATCCCTCAACAAAATGGTGTAGCGGAGAGGAAGAACCGGACATTGATGGACGCGGCAAGGACCATGATGGCGGAGTTCAAGTCTCCATACAACTTTTGGGCCGAAGCCATCAACATCGCTTGTCATGCATCCAATCGCTCTATCTCCGCAAAGGCTTGAACAAGACTCCATATGAGATACTTACTGGTAACAAACCCAATCTCAAGTACTTCCGGGTGTTCGGTTGTAAGTGTTTCATTCTCAAGAAAGGTGTTCGTTTGTCTAAATTTGAAGCTAGATCTCATGAGGGCATATTTTTTGGTTATGATACAAACTCTCATGCTTACCGTGTCCTCAACAAGTCCACAGGACTCATTGAGGAGATGTGTAATGTGGAGTTTGATGAAAATAACGGCTCCCAAGTGGAGCAAAGTGGTACTTGTGATGTAGGTGATGAAATTCCTCACCAAGCCATAAGAAGAATGGGTATTGGTCATATACTACCCATTGAGGAACCCCTTGTGGCAAAAGGAGAAGGACAATGTTCCACTCAAGTGGAACCATCACCAACCCAAGACCCACACGCTTCCGAAGAACAAAGTGATGGCCCTCCTCCAAATGAACAAGATCAAGGGCAAGATCAACCTCAAGATGGTGGTGATCCAAAAATTGATGCCCAAGGTCAAGTTCTTGCTACCGAACAAGTTCAAGATCAAGAGCAAGCTCAAGATCAAGAACAAGCTCAAGATGACGCTCATGATGATCAAGTTACCGCCCCTCAACTCTCTCTTGAGGAGCAATTGGAGCATCGTGCCGCCAAGATTGCTTCCAAACTCGCTTCCCAAGAGCATCTCATGAAGAATGTGCTTGGAAGTTTAAGAAAGGGGGTAAGCACTCGTAGACAATTGGCAAACTATTGTGAACATCATGCGTTTGTTTCTTGTGTTGAACCCCAAAAGGTCTATGAGGCGCTCGAGGATCCGGATTGGCTTAATGCCATGCATGAAGAACTCAACAACTTCGAACGCAACAAGGTGTGGAGATTGGTGCGAAGTCCAACGGAGAATCATAATGTCATTGGAACCAAATGGATCTTCAAGAACAAGCAAGATGCTCACGGGATTGTCATTCGCAACAAGGCCCGTTTGGTGGCACAAGGCTACTCCCAAGTCGAGGGTATCGACTACGGTGAAACCTTTGCTCTCGTTGCTGGCCTTGAATCTATTTGTTTGTTGCTTTCTTATGCTTCTCATCACAACTTCAAGTTGCAACAAATGGATGTTAAGAGTGCATTTCTTAATGGTCCTCTTAATGAGTTGGTGTATGTCAAACAACCCCCGGGGTTTGAGGATCCCAAGTACCCCAATCATGTGTACCAACTCGATAAGGCGCTCTATGGCCTTAAACGAGCCCCACGTGTGTGGTATGACCACCTTACCGATCGAGTTGTTGCAAGATGGTGGGTTTGTGATGACTCCCTAGCAGTGGTGCCAGAAAGTGCTGGTCTGCTAGAACTACGTCGGTATTTCCCCAAAGAGGAAGGGATGATGCAGCATAGCGACGGTAGGTATTTGCCTCGGTGAAGAAACCAAGGTTATCGAACCAGTAGGAGAACCAAGCAACACAACATAAACAACATCTGCACACAAAGAACAAATACTCGCAACCCGACGTGTTAAAGGGGTTGTCAATCCCTTCCGGGGTACGGCGCCTCAAGATAGGCAAAACGGACGTGAGGAAATTGTAGTAGATTGATAGATCGAATGCCAAACAAAATAAAAAATAAATTGCAGCAAGGTATTTTTCTATTTTTTGGTTTAATAGATTTGAAAATAAAAACAAAGAAAAAGTAGATCGCAAAGGCAAATATATGAGAAAGAAGACCCGGGGGCCGTAGGTTTCACTAGTGGCTTCTCTCGAGAAAGATAGCAAACGGTGGGTAAACAAATTACTGTTGGGAAATTGATAGAACTTTAAATAATTATGACGATATCCAGGCAATGATCATTGTATAGGCATCACGTCCAAGATTAGTAGACCGACTCCTGCCTATATCTACTACTATTACTCCACACATCGACCGCTATCGAGCATGCATCTAGTGTATTAAGTTCATGGAAAAATGGAGTAATGCAATAAGAACGATGACATGATGTAGACAAGATCCGTTTATCTATTGCGTAGATATAGATCCCACCCTTTTATCCTTAGTAGCAACAATACATATGTGTTGTTTCCCTTTCTGTCACTGGCATCAAGCACCGTAAGATCAAACCCACTACCGGGCACCTCTTCCCATTGCAAGATAAATAGATCAAGTTGGCCAAACAAAACCTAAATATCGGAGAAGAAATACGATGCTATAAGAGATCAAAGAAACTCAAATAACTTTCATGGATATAAAAAGATATAACTGATCATAAACTCGAAGTTCATCGGATCCAAACAAACACACCGCAAAAAGAGTTACACCATATGGATCTCCAAGAGACCATTGTATTGAGAATTCAGCGAGAGAGAGAAAGCCATCTAGCTACTAACTACGGACCCGAAGGTCTACAAAGAACTACTCACGCATCATCGGAGAGGCACCAATGGAGGTGGCGAACCCCATCTGAGATGGTGTCTAGATTGGATCTGGTGGTTCAGGACTCTGCGGCGGCTGGATGGATATTTCGTCGACGGTTTTGGGTTTCTGGAATATTGGGGTATTTATAGAGCAAAGAGGCGGTCCGGGGGGCACCCGAGGTGGGCACAACCCACCAGGGCGCGCCTGGGCCTCCTGGCGCGCCCTGGTGGGTTGTCCCCTCCTCGGACTGCCCCCGGGTGCAACCAGGGCCCAACATCTTCCTTCTGGTCCATAAAAAATCTCCGTAAAGTTTCGTGGCATTTGGACTCCGTTTGATATTGATTTCCTGCGATGTAAAAAACATGGAAAAACAGCAACTAGCACTTGGAACTATGTGAATAGGTTAGTACCAAAAATGATATAAAATGACTATAAAATGATTTTAAAACATCCAAGATTGATAATAAAACACCATGGAACAAAAAAATTATAGATACGTTGGAGACGTATCAGCATCCCCAAGCTTAACTCCTACTCGTCCTCGAGTAGGTAAGTGATAAAAACAGAATTTTTGATGTGGAGTGCTGTTTCTCATGACATATCATATTCTTTTCTTTATAGCATGGACATTTGGACCTTTATGTGATTCAGAGCAATAGTCTAGTTTTGACATAATAATTTAGATACTCAAGCATATCAACAAGCAACCATGTCTTTCAAAATATCAATGCTAAAACAAGTTATCCCTGGCCCATCATGCTCAAACATTGATCCATTCATGAAACACACTCGAATATTAGCTACGCCCAATACTTAAGCATGATCATATTGCCTCTTAGTTGGTGCTTTTATAAGAGAAGATGGAGACTCAAATTCAAAATAAAAATTGCATAAAGTAAAGAAAGGCCCTTCACAGAAGGAAGTAGGGATTTGTAGAGGTGCCAGAGCTCAAAGTGAAAAATTAGAGATAAAAACATTTTGGGAGGTGTATCCATCCCACCAACGAAAACGACTTAGAGTTCCCAACACTTTCCATGCTAGATATATCATAGGCGGTTCCCAAATAGAAAATAAAGTTTATTCCCTTTTCTTAATAAAAAACTTTCACTTTCCATGGCTAACTGTATCCACGGGTGCCTTCCATACCAACACTTTCCAAGGAATTTATTATTTGACAACATAAAGTAAATTCATTTTTGCATTTCGGGACTGGGAATACCTAAAACCTTTACCTTACTCTCGTGCAATGACAAGTGAATAAACACTCATCGTGCGAATAACACATCCAGCATGGAAAATATTAGCCACCCGTTACCGTTCCGCGAGCGAAATAAACACACAAAAGAGAAGTTTATTTTGAAAATTAGAGATGGCACATGCAAATTTGCTTAGGACGGCAAAAGAATGCCGCATATAGGTAGATATAGTGGACTCATGTGGGAAAACTGGTTTAAAGGATTTTGGATGCACAAGTAGAAATCATACTTAGAGCAAAATGAAGGCTAGCAAAAAGATTGAGAAGCAAGCAACCAAGAAACGAATAATCTCATAAGCAAGCATTAAGCATAATTAACACCGAATAATGCACCACAAGTAGGATATAATTTTCATTGCATGATTATTGACTTTCGTGCATGCATAGGGAATCACAAACCTTAACACCAATATTCTTACTAGAGCACAATTACTCATCAACATAACTCACATATCACATCATCATATCTCAAAACTATTACTAAGAATCAAGTTTATTTTGTCCAATGATCTTCATGACATTTTTTCTTTACTTTACCCTTCTTAGATATCTATCACTTTGGGACTAATTTTCATGTGTTGCTTTTCATAAGCTCAAACAAATATAAGTGAAGATCATGAGCATAACAAATTTTCTTTCTTTCTCTCAAAATAATTTAAGTGAAGCAAGAGAGAATTTCTTCAAAAATTTACTAACTCTCAAATAAATCTAAGTGAAGCAAGAGAGCATTTCTTCAAAAATACTAAGCACACCGTGCTCAAAAAGATATAAGTGAAGCACTAGAGCAAGTCCTAGCTCATAAAAGATTTAAGTGAAGCACAGAGAGCAATTCTAACAAGTCATGATAACATTTTGGCTCTATCAAATAGGTGTGTCCAGCAAGGATTGATGACTTAAAACACAAAATAAAACAAGCAAAGACACATATCATACAAGACGCTCCAAGCAAAACACATATCATGTGAGGAATAAAAATATAGCCTCGAGTAAAATACCGATGGTCGTTAGAAGAAAGAGGGGATGCCACTCGGGGGCATCCCCAAGCTTAGTTGGTTGCTCATTCTTGGATAATAGCTTGGGATGTCGGGGCATCCCCATGCTTAGGCTCTTCTATCCTTCTTTCATCCATCGTAAGATAACCCAAAACTTGAAAACTTCAATCACACAAAACTCAACAAAACCTCTGTGAGATCCCTTAGTAAAAGAAAGCAAACCACTACTATAAGTGTTGTATGGAACCAATTCATATTTTGTTTTTGTATTATATCTACTGTATTCCAACTTTTCTATGGCAAAAAATCATCAAAGAAAACCATAGAGCCATCAAAATAAGCACACAACACAAAGAAAACAGAATCTGTCAAAACAGAACAGTCTGTAGTAATCCGGAACTTTCGAATGCCTATGTAACTCCAAAAATTCTAAAAAATTAGGACGACCAGGGTAATTTGTATATTAATCTTCTGCAAAACGAATCAGGGCAAAATCTCTTTTCTGTGATTTAAGAAAATTATTTTCATGAGTGCAAAGTTTCTGTCTTTTTCAGCAAGATCAAACAACTATCACCCAAGAAGATCCTAAAGGCTTTACTTGGCACAAACACTAATTAAAACACAAAAAACACAGTCATACCAGAGGCATAATTGTGTAAACACACAAAAACAGAAAGCAAAAATAAATTTTATTCATTGGGTTGCCTCCCAACAAGCGCTATAGTTTTACGCCCTTAGCTAGCCATACTATTTTATTGATGCGCACAAGAAAGATAATAATTGGAACACAGGAGAGCATCATAAAACATGTGACAAGTAAATTTAAGTCTAACATACTTCCTATGCATAGGAATCTTGTAGGAAAACAAATTCGCAAGACAAGGAAGATCTAGCATATGCAAGGAAGAAGAAAGAAACAAAAGCAATCTCAACATGAAGAGAGGTAATTTAGTGACATGAAAATTTCTACAACCATATTTTCCTCTCTCATAATAATTACATGTAGGATAATATTCAAATTCAACAATATAACTATCACATAAAATATTCTCTTCATGATCCACATGCATGCAAAGTTGACACTCTTCCAAAATAGTGGGATTAACATCAACTAAAGTCATGACCTCTCCAAACCCACTTTTATCAATAATTTCGTAAGATTGAACACTCTCCAAATATGTGGGATTATTTTTACCTAAAGTTGACGCTCTTCCAAACCCACTTTCAATATTATTGCAAACATTATTATCACTATCATATTCATCATGAGGCTTAAATAAAGGACAACGATAACGCCCACACATGTGGTGGGAGCCAAACCCGCCCACACGCCCTATAGCACACAGACTACGCCATGTCACCGTATGCATGCATGTAGAAATCTTTTTGGATTTTTAGTTTTTAAAATGTTCTATCTCTTAAATGAAAAATCTGATTGAAGATCCGTTTTCACAATTAAATCCCTCGCGACGAGATCTTCGAAACTAGATCTCATATCAATATATTTTGACGAAATTTTTTTTGGTTAAAAGTTGCCATGTCTATTGCACATGAATTGCCATGATGTTTACATTGAAGTTGCCATGATATGTTTCAACTATTTTCTTCTATATTTAAAAGTAAATTTTGACATATTATAAAACGGAGAATTAAGAAACTAGACTTTCCATGCATCATAAACTAAAATTGCCATGATACATGCACTTAAAATTGCCATGATTCATACAAAAAATATTTTCATGGTCAAAGTATTGGAATTGCCATCATAAAAAAAACTAAAATTTCCATGATCTACAAACTAAAATTGCCACATGGCAACTTTAGTTTAAGCACTATGGCAACTACAGTGTAAACATCATGGCAACTTTTGGGCAAATTTTTTTTGTCGGAACATATCAACATGGGGTCTAGTTTTGAAGATCTCGTCGAGACGGATTTAATGGTGAAAACGGATTTTTAATTTGCTTTTTTAATTAGGAGATAAAACATTTTTAAGCCGAAAACCAAAAAGATTTTTGCTGATGTCATCTGTTAATACGTTGCAAAATGAGTGGTGATGGAGGCGTGTGGGCGATGTGCAAACACCCACACGTGTGAGCGTTAGTTTTTCTGTAAATAAATTTTCAAGATCATAAGAAGAATCACCCCAATCATGATCATTGCAACAAGTAGTGGACATAGCAAAATTAGCATCCCTAAGCTTGGGGTTTTGCACAATTGACATTAATAGAATTTATAGTAAAATCATGCAATCATGCTTTTCATTCAAGGAGCTATCATGAATCACTTCATAAATTTCTTCATCACAATTTTCAGATTCACGAATCAAAAGCAAAACATCATAAAGATAATCTAGTGCACTCAAATCACTAGCAATTGCTTCATGATAATTGGATCTCTTAAAAAGATTAGCCAATGGATGAGGATCCATATCAACAGATTTTTAGCAAGCAAAGATGCAAGCAAATAGAAGGCACATGGAAACACAAGCAAACATGAGATCTGACGAGAAAAAGGCGAACGAAAAAGATGGTGAGTAAAACGACAAATTTTTGTGAAGTGGGGGAGAGGAAAACGAGAGGCAAATGGCAAATAATGTAAATTGCGAGGAGATGAGATTTGTGATTAGGAACCTGGTTATGTTGAAGATCCTCCCGGGCAATGGTGCCAGAAATTCCTTTTGATGACTCCCTAGCAGTAGTGCCAAAAAGTGCTTGTCTCCTAGAACTACGTCGGTATTTCCCCAAAGAGGAAGGGATGATGCAGCACAGCGATGGTAGGTATTTTCCTCAGTGAAGAAACCAAGGTTATCGAACTAGTAGGAGAACCAAGCAACACAACGTAAATAGCACCTGCACACAAGGAACAAATACTCGCAACCCGACGTGTTAAAGGGGTTGTCAATCCCTTCCGGGGTACGGCGCCTCAAGATAGGCAAAACGGGCATGAGGAAATTGTAGTAGATTGATAGATCGAACGCCAAACAAAATAAATAAGAATAAATTGCAGCAAGGTATTTTTTATTTTTTGGTCTAATATATTCGAAAATAAAAGCAAATAAAAAGTAGATCGCAAAGGCAAATATATGAGAAAGAAGACCCGGGGCCCATAGGTTTCACTAGTGGCTTCTCTCGAGAAAGGTAGCGAACGGTGGGTAAACAAATTACTATTGGGCAATTGATAGAACTTCAAATAATTATGACGATATCCAGGAAATGATCATTACATAGGCATCATGTCCAAGATTAGTAGACTGACTCCTGCCTGCATCTACTACTATTACTCCACACATCGACCGCTATCCAGCATGCATCTAGTGTATTAAGTTCATGGAAAAACGGAGTAATGCAATAAGAACGATGACATGATGTAGACAAGATCCGTTTATCTATTGGGTAGATATAGATCCCATCTTTTTATCCTTAGTAGCAACAATACATACGTGTTGTTTCCCTTTCTGTCACTGGGATCAAGCACCGTAAGATCGAACCAACTACCGGGCACCTCTTCCCATTGCAAGATAAATAGATCAAGTTGGCCAAACAAAACCCAAATATCAGAGAAGAAATACGAGGCTATAAGAGATCAAAGAAACTCAAATAACTTTCATGGATATAAAAAGATATAACTGATCATAAACTCGAAGTTCATCGGATCCCAACAAACACACCGCAAAAAGAGTTACATCATATGGATCTCCAAGAGACCATTGTATTGAGAATTCAGCGAGAGAGAGAAAGCCATCTAGCTACTAACTACGGACCCGAAGGTCTACAAAGAACTACTCACGCATCATCGGAGAGGCACCAATGGAGGTGGTGAACCCCATCCGAGATGGTGTTTAGATTGGATCTGGTGGTTCTGGACTCTGCGGCAGCGGCTGGATGAATATTTCGTCGATGCTTTTAGGGTTTCTGGAATATTTGGGTATTTATAAAGCAAAGAGGCGGTCCGGGGGGCACCCGAGGTGGGCACAACCCACCAGGGCGCGCCTGGGCCTCCTGGCATGCCCTGGTGGGTTGTCCCCTCCTCGGACTCCCCCCGGGTGCAACCAGGGCCCAACATCTTCCTTCTGGTCCATAAAAAATCTCCATAAAGTTTCGTGGCATTTGGACTCCGTTTGATATTGATTTCCTGCGACGTAAAAAACATGGAAAAAACAGCAACTGGCACTTGGCACTATGTCAATAGGTTAGTACCAAAAAATGATATAAAATGACTATAAAATGATTATAAAACATCCCAGATTGATAATAAAACAGCATGGAACAATAAAAAATTATAGATACGTTGGAGACGTATCAGTTTGAAATTGGGAAAATCAACCCCACTCTTTTTACTAAGAAGGTCAACGGGGAGTTGTTTGTATGCCAACTATATGTTGATGATATTATCTTTGGTTCTCCTAACAATGCCTTTAATGAGGAGTTTGCCGCACTCATGACCGCGGAGTTTGAGACGTCCGTGATGGGAGAGTTGAAGTTCTTTCTCGGGTTCGAAGTCAAACAAAGAAGAGAAGGAATCTTAATCAACCAAGCCAAATACACTCAAGACATGCTCAAGAGATTCAAGTTGAGTGATGTCAAGAGCCGGCGTCAACACCAAGGCCTATCAAATGCCAACTTGACAGTGATCCCAATGGTAAAGCAGTGGATCAAAAGGTATATTGCTCTATAATTGGCTCCTTGCTTTACCTTTGTGCATCTAGACCGGATATCGTGTTGAGTGTGGGAATTTGTGCACGGTTTCAAGCCTCACCTAAGGAAAGCCACTATGTGGCGGTCAAGCGAATCTTTTGATATTTGGCTCATACCCCAAACTTTGGCTTATGGTACCCTAGAGGAGAAAGCTTCAATCTCCTGGGATTTTCAGATTCGGACTGGGCGGGAGACAAAGTGGATAGGAAGCCAACTTTCGGAGGGTGCCAATTTCTTGGTTGCTCTTTGGTGAGTTGGTCTTCTAAGAAGCAAAGCTGTGTGTCTCTCTCCTCCACCGAAGACGAGTATGTGGTGCCGGTAGTTGTTGTGCTCAACTTCTTTGGATGAGGCAAACTTTAAAGGATTACGGTGTCACTTGTGACAAAGTGCCTCTTTGGTGTGACAATGAAAGTGCCATCAAGATTTCTCTCAACCCGGTGCAACACTTCAAGTCGAGGCATATTGAGATTCGGTATCACTTCATCCGGGATCACATCAAGTGAGGGGAGATCGATCTTAACTATGTCAACACTCATGATAACCTTGCAGATATTTTCACGAAGCCTTTGTATGAAGCTAGATTTCGCGAGTTAAGGCATGAGCTAAATATCATCGATTTGAGAAATGTGGCTTGAACCTGTGCACAACCCACCATACTCATCATGTTTGTCTTGTTTAGATGTAGGCATGGACATAGGGGGAGTGTTGTTCTCTCAATGAACTCTTCCTCCCCCCATTATGCATAAATTGATCAACTCTTTCACATTCGCCATTTGTGATGGTACTTGTGTTTCCAAGACGAGTTTTGGTAATGGGACCAAGGATAATTCTTCGCGGTGCCATACCAATTGACTCAAACATAGGTGGCTCCGGCCACCGCCCCCTCTCCTTGAGAGGTTTTGGTTCATTGTTGGTCCTCAGTGTCTCTTTGCTTTCTTTTGGACCTTGTTCGTGGTTAAGTTGCTTCGTTTGTGGTCTCTCTCGTGTGTCAGTTTGCTTGAAGTTTGTATTGCAAAGGCCTTCTTGTTTCCTTTTGTTGAAACTTGCACTTTCTTGGGTTTGCGGTACTACTGTGGCACGCCACTGTACTACCGCTGGAGGTGGGTGGCTCCTTTGCTCGCACAGCTGCGACCACGGCACCGTACTACCGCTCCATCGCGGTAGTAATTTTTTACTGCTGCTGGTAAGAGCAGTACTACCGCCTTGGGTCCGGTACTTCCGCCCGGGCGGTACTACCGCGATGATCTACAGCACTACCGCGCCGTCGAGACCACGTGGGGGTTAAGCATGTGCAGGGGGAGTTCCAACTCCCCCATACCCATTCATCTCTTCCCCCCACCTCGTCTCTCTCTCTCCAGCCCAAGGACGGCGCTGGAGGACCTCGCCAAATCTTTGTCTCCGGCCACTCTCCTCTCGTTTCAACCGGTGGGATCGTCCCCACCTTTCCCTCTTGCCATGGACCCCAGTATCTCCCCTTGTCCCTCTCTCTTTGCCTCTCGTTTTGTGCTTCTAGGTTTTGGGAGATGCATGTGTAGGTCTTGAGATTTTTGGCTAAATCTATGCAAGAGGAGATTGTTGGAGAGTGTTTGTGCAGTAGATATGCTATTTGGTGTGATACAACTATGTAGTTTTGATCAAATGATAGTACCGATTCATCGTTCGGATCTTCTCAGATGCGACCTTGCAAGATCCGCCCGTGCGGTACTACCGCTCCACCTGGAGCGGTACTACTGCTTCCCTGGAGCGTTACTACCGCCCGGCGCGCGGATGTAAAAAATTACTTCCGCTCTAAGCGCGGTACCACCGCGCCAACCCAGCGCTGTACTACCGCAGTCAGAGCAGTAGTAATTTTTTTACTTCCGCATCCTGCTGCGGTACTACAGCTTGACTAAAATCACCTCGTTTTGTCACACCCAATCTCATTTCTATGTGTTTCGTTTTGGTTTGTCCTTGGTCTTTGCAATAACCCTTCTTGCTTTTCTCGTGTGTTTGCGTTGTTTGTCATAGGTGGTGGCTCCGGTTCCAGGTGCTCGAATCCCAGTCGTGATACAAGCTCAAAGCGTCTTCGCAACCAAGAAGTTCCTGAGGGGTCCAGTGCCCCAACTCGCCACATCAAGACCTCAGCTACTAAGTTCAAGGAGCCAGTTGTCGGCTTGGATGAAATGCCTCAAGCAGAGTTTCTGATTCAAAGGAAGCTCAACCCCTACGTCAAGCCAAGGGAACTCATAAGGGGCAATGACTTGTTTTGGACCAAGCAACAAAATCTCATCTTTCTAGATGTGATCAAGGCCAAGAAGAACATCTACGTACCCATCCAGTGGAATGACATGGACCATCTGAGGAAGAACCAGGATTATTTTGGTGAGCCTCTAGATTTGGTGGAGCAGTTTGGTATTGAGGAGCTCCTCATGTTCCACCTTGACTTTGACCCAGAGATTGTGGCTCAGTTCTTTGCTTCTGTCCACTTCCACACGGATGTGAAGCGGACCATGACTTGGATGACTAATGGAAAGAGAATGCCTACTGAGTGGAAGGAGTTCATGGATCTGCTGCATGTTTGTGATGAGGGGCTAGATGTGCCCGTTAGTGTCCGCCTGCATGCCAACCCAGAGTCTGCTTCCAAGAACAAGCTTCAACCCTACCTTGTTGAGAAGTCTTTACCCAGTGGCAAGAAGGCTTATGTGTTGAACCCGTTTCTTGACATCATGCACCGGATCTTCCGCAACTCTCTCTTTCCTCGCATAGGCGACAAGGACAAGGTGCATTCCTATCTTGTGGACATGATGCTTATTTGTGAGGACGCGCGTCGTGAGCAACCCGAACCTCTTGATGTCTCTCATATCATGTGGTGTGAGCTTCAGTTTGCGGTGTTCCATCGCAAGGTTCCCATCTATGGACCTTATTTGCACCTCTTGATTTCGAAGACTTGGGAGAAGATATTTCCAGGTGAAGAGTTTCATGCTCCCAATTGGATTCGCCATGTGCCCATTAGGCTGCGCCAGAAGAACAAGTGGGCTAACACCACTACCCGGGCTGAGGCAGAAGCCGCCCGCATGGATGTTGATGATGATGAGATTGAGGGGGAGGAGGCAGAGGACAGTTCTGAGGGGTATGCACCTCTCTCTGCTGAGCCATCTTGGGCTAAGAAGCTCAAGGCCAAGGTGAAGGCTCTATTCTGCATGCAGGCCAAGGGGCAATACAAGGCTCACGTTGCTTAGAAGGAGAGTCGCCAGCGCGACAAGCGGATTTTGAGGAAGCTTGGCGAGCACGTCTCGAGCGGGTTTGAGATGAACATCACTCTTGAGGCTGCTTGGATGTCGAAGCAGGACTATCAGTGGGCTGAGTCAGATGAGGAGACCATTCCTGCTGCTTCCGATGGGGAGACCGTTGGGTGATCACTTCAGTGGGAGCTACCACCTGTGTCTTAGGTGTCCTCGCTGCCCTTTTGGTGTCTCGATGCCAAAGGGGGAGAGAGTGTAGGATTTGCGAGCCTTTGCTTTGTCTTGCTTTCGTTGGACCTTCTTCGTTTGCTTTGGTTTGTGTTATTTGTGTGTGAGTCCGGAGACTTATCCTATCATATGGTGTAATACATATGCGCTCACTCTTATCTTCCTATTGTCCAGTATGGTTAGTAGCTTGTGAGATTATCTTATCTTGTGCCCTCATTATCATGCTCACTTTCTATACCTTGCTTCCATGCTTATTGTCACTTATCTTGTTGCAAGGATTGCCTTGTCTATAAAATATAGGGGGAGTGTTGATCCTAGTGTGTGTGTTTTGCAGTCCAAAGCATATCTATGGAATGCACACATCTAGGGGGAGCCCATCTATATTTTATAGATTTTGGGTTTGCCTATGCTCATTATATATCTATTTTGGATGTTTTATATGCATTAATATGCTATTTTATATTATTTTTGGGACTAACTTATTAACCTAGTGCCCAGTGCCTGTTTCTGTTTTTTCCTTGTTTTTGACTTCTACAGAAAAGGAATACCAAACGAAGTCCAAATGGAATAAAACATTATGGTGATTTTTCTTGGACCAGAAGAAACCCACGAGACTTGGAGAGGAGGCAAGAAGCCCTACGAGGAGGCCACAAGCCGTAGGGGCGCGCCCCCAGGGCTTGTGGGCCCCTCGGAGATCTTCCTACCCTAATTCTTGCACTATAAATCCTCAAATATCCCCCCTAGACCACAGGGCACACCGAAAACACTTTTCCTCCACCGCAAGCTTCTGTTCCCGTGAGATCCCATCTTGGGGCCTTTTTTGGCACTCTGTTGGAGGGGGATTTGATCACGGAGGGCCTCTACACAAACCTTGCTACCCTTCCGAAGAAGTGTGAGTAGTTTACCACAGACCTACGGGTCCATAGCTAGTAGCTAGATGGCTTCTTCTCTCTCTTTGATCTTCAATACAATGTTCTCCTCGATGTTCTTGGAGATCTATTCGATGTAATCTTATTTTGTGGTGCATTTGTTGAGATCCAATGAATTGTGGATTTATGATCAGATTATGTATGAATATTATTTGAGTCTTCTCTGAACTCTTGTATGCATGATTGAGATAGCTTAGTAATTCTCTTCGATCTATCGATTTGGTTTGGCCAACTAGATTAGTTTTTCTTGCAATGGGAGAAGTGCTTTGTGATGGGTTTAATCTTGTGGTGTCCCCTCCCAGTGACAGAAGGAGCAGTGAGGCACATATTGTATTGTTGCCATTAAGGATAAAAAGATGGGGTTTATATCATATTGCTTGAGTCTATCCCTCTACATCATGTCATCTTGCTTAAAGCGTTGATCTGTTCTTATGAACTTAATACTCTAGATGCAGGCATGAGTCGGTCGATGTGTGGAGTAATAGTAGCAGATGCAGAATCGTTTTGCTCTAGTTATCATGGACATGATGCCTATATTCATGATCATTGCCTTAGATATCATCATAACTTTGCGCTTTTCTATGAATTGCTCAACAGTAATTAGTTTATCCACCATATGCTTTATTCAAGAGAGAAGCCTCTAGTGAAACTGAAAGTGCAACTTATCCCCGGGTAGTCTTGGTAATTCATAACAACATATAGCTCATTGAACTAATATCCATTCAAGTTAAATGTTTCAGAAAGTTCAATGTTTGGCATGGCATGGACTAGAGATGTGGACCCCTCAAAATGCTAAGGACACATATTGGCAAAAGTTCAAGACTCTTCATTTCCATTTTAGTGATCCAAGATCACATTGAGTTCATAGGAAATGCCAATACTATTAAAAGGGGATGAGGTGTTGCTTAATAGTCTACTTGCTCAAAATGCTTAGTGATATGCTCCAAAAACGCTCAACCACTTTCTCATTTCCACATTTGTCCTAAACCTAAAGTCAAACTCGGCCCCACCGATTTGATTCATCCGACACCACCGAGTTCACTTGACATAGCCATAGCCAGAAACCCTAATCAGTTCGGTCTCACCGAGATGGGATTGCAAACTCTCTGTTTCCCTTCGTAACGTTTCGGTCATACCGAGATGAGCGATCGGTCCCACCGAGTTCGCAATGCAAACTCTCTGTTTCCTTTTCGTAACGTTTCTGTCTCACCGAAATGAGCGATCGGTCCCACCGAGTTTGCTTGACCAAGTCTCTGTTTGCTTATTGCTGTAATCGGTCTCACCGAGTTTAAGCGATCGGTCTGTGTAGCGGTAGTACCTGCTGGATTTTTGCACAGCTCCAAACTCAGCAGAAATATTTACGGATGTAATTTATTTATTCCGTATATTTCCAGCTCCAGTTGAGCCCTGCCTTACGGTAGTACCGTAGGGCAGCGCGGTAGTACCGCTCCGGTGGTTCTACCGCTCGTTGCCCTGTGCAACGGGCCCTCGTCTAGTCTCTACCGTGCAAGCGGTAGTACCGCACAATGCAGCGGTAGTACTGCGGTAGTACCGCACCGCGCGGGCTGAGTGATGGGATAACGGTTGGATCTTTTCCCCCACTATATAAAGGGGGTCTTCTTCCTCAAGAAGACCACCTCTTCCCTCCCCAACTCCATTGTTGTTCAAACCTCCATTTTCGCCCGATCTCTCTCCCTAGCCAATCAAACTTGTTGATTTTCTAGGGATTGGTTGAGAAGGCCCCGATCTACACTTCCACCAAGAGAAATTTGATTCCCCCCACTAATCCCTTGCGGATCTTGTTACTCCTAGGTGTTCGAGCACCCTAGACGGTTGAGGTCACCTCGGAGCCATATTCCATTGTGGTGAAGCTTCGTGGTGTCATTGGGAGCCTCCAATTAAGTTGTGGAGATTGCCCCAACCTTGTTTGTAAAGGTTCGGTCGCCGCCTTCAAGGGCACCAATAGTAGAATCACGGCAACTCGCATTGTGTGAGGGCGTGAGGAGAATACGGTGGCCCTAGTGGCTTCTTGGGGAGCATTGTGCCTCCACACCGCTCCAACGGAGACATACTTCCTCTCAAAGGGAAGGAACTTCGGTAACACATCCTCGTCTCCACCGGCTCCACTCTTGGTTATCTCTTACCTTTACTTGGGCAAGCTTTCATTGTGTTGTATCCCGTGCTTACTTGTGTGCTTGTTGTTGTTGCATCATATAGGTTGCTCACCTAGTTGCACATCTAGACAACATACTTTGATGCTAAGTTTAATTTGGTCAAGAAAAGCTAAAAATTGTTAGTTGCCTATTCACCCCCCCTCTAGTCAACCATATCGATCTGTTCACCCGGACACTACTCCAATGAGTCTACGGCTCCCTACAAAATAAAAGAAGACTCGCCTAAAAGGAAAGTAGAAGAGATGAATCACCTCCAAGAGAGAGAAGGAGTAGATATGATCGTTATGAAGGAAGACCCTCTCGCAGAAGCAAGGATTCGGAAAGGAAGGACAAGTCATCAAGGAGCTACACAAAACGAAGACATCAAGCTCATGTCAGTGAATGGGTATCTGGTTCCGACTCCGACAACCACTCCGAGAGAAGTTATCACTCCGACTTCGAATATACTCAAGATGAAGGTGTTGCCGGTCTTGCACTTGTGTCAACCAACTCCTGCGACATATTTGACTCACCAAATGAAGGAATAGGAAGATGCTTCATGGCTAAAGGCCCCAAGGTATCACACCCCGAGTATATTGATTTCAATAGTGATGAAGATGATTCGCTAGGTGATGATGATTTGCTTGTTGACAATGCTAGTGATGAAAATTATGATGAAATTGCTATTAATCATGCTAACCAAGATGAAACGAATGGCAATGATAAGAAGGAGATTGAGCGTCTAACCAAAGAACTAAACACTCTTAAGTTAGCTCATGAAACTACTTTAGAGGATCATTGAGAACTTTTAAAAACTCATGAGAAGCTACGCTTCGAAAAGCTCAAATTAGAGCAAGAGCGTGAGTTCTTAAAAGCAATCAATGATGGTCTTCGGAGGAAAAGTTCTTCTTACATTGCCAAGCGTTTACTCTTGTCTACTTACATGCCACAAGTAAAATCTAGCAACAAGAGTAAGAAAGATTCTTCTTCTAGTAGTAACAATAATCATGCTAAATCCAATATTATTGCTTCTAGTAGTTCTCTCGATTCCACTAATGATTCTCTTAGCCAAGTTACACTTGAGCAAGAAAATAGCTTATTGAAGGGAATTATAGAGAAAGGTGCTTACAAGAGCTTTGCCGAAAGTAAGCAATTTGAGGAAATTGTACGCAAGGAAGGAAGACACCGGAAGAATCAAGGTGTTGGTTTTGAACGAAATTTCAATGTCAATGGAGTTGAGTGGGAAGAAGATCAATACCCCAAGACAAAGTTTGTTACTCAACAAGAGAAGTATGATCCCACTTTCCTCGAGGGAACACAAGCTCAAGATGATCTTCCACCACAAGACAACAAGCTAAAAGGCAAGGACAAGCTTCAAGAGGAGATTGATGCATTTGAAGAAGCTCCAAAGGCCTTGGTCAAGTGGGTTCCCAAGAATACTTCATGTTCTACTTCATCAAGTATGACTACAACTCCAAGGATTCCCATCAAGTTGATGGGGATCCCAGAGAAGAAGTAGAGAGTTCTTGAGGGTGACTCCGCCAACATATTTCACTCATATTCATATTGGCAAGGACAAGTGCAATCAACTTCCACTTCTTGCACTGCTTCAAGGAGTCACAAACCCTCTTGCTAGTAAGTCAAGGGACAAGGTAACCAAATGCTTTCATGGACATCATCATTTGTGAACTTCACTCTATGTCAATGGATATCCTTGTTTGTTCCTTGTGGTACTAACCCATGTAGGTATTGAGAGTGCAACTCACTTCGATGGATTGCTCCAAATGATCTACATCAATATTGAGCATCCACATCTTCAACATCTACATGAAGTCATCATCGACAAAACCCAAGGTTAGTTCATCCCTCTAAAAGGGGATGTCACATCTAGGGGGAGCCTTACTCTAAGAATTGAGCTAAAGCAACTCTAATGGTGTGAACACAGCAATGCTTTATGTAAAAGTGGTAACCCCACTTGTGCTTAAACGATGAGTATGACCTATGATCAAATGTTCTCATTTGACTCCTAAGTCAATATACTCATATATAGATGACCTAGTCCTCGCCAATTGCTTGATAGATGCTAGAGTGTTTGTGCGTGCTTTGCCACATATTTCATTTGCTATCTTATTGTGTGAGCATGTTGGTTGCATAATTTTCTCCATTCAAGGACATCCATTTGTTGCTTTGATTGCTTGGCTTTTTCTTTTTGCCAAATGGATGGACAAGAATGCCTAAGTAATCCCTCTAGCTATCTATGCTTTTATCGTCTCATACTCTATTCATGCTACATCACAAAGCTTGATCAAGTCATATTCGGACCCGATGAGTGAGGAGCACTCGGAGCCACCGATTCGTCATAGACTTAAACGTCCAAAACCTCTTAGTGCATTTCGGTCTGACCGATTCATCCCATTCGGTCACACCGAGTTCATTAAGTTAATCTAGGTTTTAATCTCGGTGCAACCGATTTGAACTTTTCAGTCACACCGAGTTGCAGCAACCGCATGCGATTCTGCATCTCGGTGCCACCGAGGCATTCCACTTGGTCACACCGACAGAGTCTGGATATATATACCCACGGGCTGAAAATTTGGAAATTTCTCCAAACGCTTCACCCGCGCCTGTCCCACCCTGCCGACTCGTGATCCTCAGATCGTCTTCTTGTCGTCAGCGACCTCCTGCCACTGGTCTCCGTCGCCGTCAACGGGAATCTTCGCCGCCGTTGTCACCATAGCCAGTTCATTGCCAAGTTAGGGTATGAACTCGTCCCTTTGTGCCATCCCCACTCCGATTCCGAGCACAAAGATCAATGCCCGTATTCTTGCCACTTTTGAGATCATTCTATCCACTGCAAACTCCGTTAGATCAGGTTCGAAGCAAAAATTTAGGTTTAGGTTTCAGCCGAACTCATCTCGGACCGATCGATATTGAGATTTCGGTCTCACCAATTTTGCATAGGCCATAGCACAAGTATTTTTCAGTCTGACTGAAACATACCAATCAGTGTGACCGAGTTCATTTCTCTGTGAAACCCTAGCCATCTCGGAGTCACCAAACTGCATCTCGGTCTGACCGATCTCGCATGTTTAGACTCCAGAACTTCTTCGGTGTCGCCGAGTTTGTAATATCGGTAGCTTCAAAATGCTTTCTGTAGAAAACTAAAACTAAGTATTTGACTCATTTGTTTTGCAAAATGTCTGTGCTTTGTGAGACTCATCCACTCTATCTCAACCTATCTATTCACAGGTTCATCTTTCAGTGTCAGAGATGTCAGACAACAGTGATAGCCAGAACAGGTCAGAAGAGCATGCAAATATGAGTGAGGGCATGCACTAGTCCCTCAAACAGCAGTTATGATGATGGAAGCAGAAGCACTCCAAGCAACCTGCCTAAGGCTGCAGCCAGGCAGAGGAAGAAGAAAACCTCAAATTCAGAGGATGAGGACTTTGTGGTTGATGAGGAAGTCACCTCAAAGAAGAAGGTTGTCAAGAAGGAATTTGGCACTACTGCATCCACCAAGCCTGGCATGCACAAGAAGGCACCTGCCAAGAGAATCCCTATGTCAAAAGCCAGAGCCTCAAGTCAAGCTACTTCTGAACCAAGAGAAGAAGTGGCTGCTGGTGGAACAAAAAGGAAATAAAGGGTCAAGAAGACCATGGCCAGAGTGATTGGAAATCCATCTATGGTCAGGGAATCAGATGAAGAGGAGGAGGAAGAGCCCATTGCACCTCATGCCAAGACCCAGAGACTGATGGGAGATGCTACCAAGTCTGGGGCTGCTCCATCTAAGCCCCCTTTGCTACAAGGAGAAGGACTGCTGTGGATTACAGGTTTCACACCAAGGAGCAGCAGGACTTCTATAAGACAGTTCTTCTGGACAAGAAGCCCATTGTTAGTGACATGAGATGGGTTGACTGGACATATATTGATGAGAATGCTGATTATTTCCCTGGACTGCATGACAGCTTCAGATTGACTGGAGTTGACAAGTTTGTTGGTCAGAAACTGACAAAATGGAATGATGAGATGGTGATGCAATTTTATTCAACTGCACATTTTTACCCAGATGGAAAGATTGTCTGGATGATTGAAGGTACTAGGTACCAATCCTCCATTGCTGAGTGGGCCAAGCTGATCAATGCTCCTGAAGAACATGAAGATGACACAGATGTTTGTGCCAAGCCCAGGAAAGGTCATAACTCCATGGCACACATGTACAAGGAAATTCCTGATGATGCCTAGAGACTCACAAATTTGGCTCCATTTACTATCTGTTGTCAGGGCTGCCCACTATCAACACTATATTGAGATACACATTGCTGCCCAAATCAAGAGATGATAGGATGATTAGAGGGCACTCAATCAACTTGCTGCATATGTTTGATGTGCCAGAGAAGTTCAAGGTGATGACCTTGATTGTTGAAACAGTTAAGAGGACTGCAGCTGATCAGAAGAGGTCATGTGGATATGCCCCACACATTCAGATGCTCATCAACTCCAAGATGGGTACAGGCACATATCTTCTAGACAAAGAGCACCTTCCCCCGAGGCCAGAATTTGAGGACAATGAGATTGTCATGGATGCATCACATCCTACATCTGTAGAGGCTCAGGAGAAGAGAGAGAAAGAAAAGGCGGCAAAGTCTTTCCAGGTTCCAGATGCCTCAGCTGTAAATCTCAAGACCAAGCAGGATCAGCTTAGCTATCTGCTTGAGGCTAAAGTGAGAATTGAGAAAGGACTAGCCACCCTAACTCAAAACCAAGAAAGTCTTGAGAGGATTATCGAAACAAAATTTTATGATCTAGACTTGAAGGTCACAGAAATTCAGATCACAATTGAGCAACTTCAAGAAGAAGCAGAGGACAGGAGAGGGAGAGCTACCACAAATGCATTTCAGAGAGTGCCAAGGGCACAAAGGTCTGTAGCTGTGCCAGCCAGTGACATAAGAGCTACCACTTCAGCACCTGCAACCACTGCCCCAGTTGCCCCTGCAGTTGCAACTCCTCCAGTTCCTCAGACATCAGCCGAAGATTTTGCAGATGTTGTCCTCTCCACGCCATCTTCGCACACTGGAGCTCCCGGAGATCGTGCTTAGTGTTCCGCATAGCACTATGCATTTTCAAGCTTTTTGGTAACTTGTTGCCAAAGGAGGAGAAAGCGTATAGATCATAGGCTTCGAGAGAGAGAGAGTGTGTGTGTTTTGCTTTATTTGCCTGTCTTGCTACTTGTTATTTGCTTGTTTGCTTGCTACATTATTTGTGCTTGTGTGTGAGATACTCCTATGATCATGTGTTTGATCATACTTTGCTTTAATGTGCGCTTGAACGATGAAATCTTATCACTTATGTATGATCAATCATGTTTGCCTTGGTGCTGAGTGCATGCTATTTATATTCTATCATTTTGAGCGCTCCACCAAGATGTATGTTACATGGAAGAGTAACCCATGATCCTGATTGATTGTGCATTTGCAGTCAAAAGCAAATTGTAAATAATGCACAAATTTAGGGGGAGCTCTTTCTTATCACATACTTCTCAAAGCGACGATGTAATTACTTGATATTATCTTTTGTTGAAGCTTTGATCTATATGTTGTCATCAATTACCAAAAAGGGGGAGATTGAAAGTGCAACTTATCCCCAGGTGTTTTTGGTAATTCATAACAACATATAGCTCATTGAACTAATATCCATTCAAGTTAAATGTTTCAGAAAGTTCAATGTTTGGCATGGCATGGACTAGAGATGTGGACCCCTCAAAATGCTAAGGACACATATTGGCAAAAGTTCAAGACTCTTCATTTCCATTTTAGTAATCCAAGATCACATTGATTACATAGGAAAAGCCAATACTATTAGAAGGGGATGAGGTGTTGCTTAATGGTCTACTTACTAAAAATGCTTAGTGATATGCTCCAAAAACCCTCAACCACTTTCTCATTTCCACATTTGTCCTAAACCTAAAGTCAAACTCGGCCCCACTGATTTGATTCATCCGGCGCGACCGAGTTCACTTGACATACACTGGTGCGCGTTGGTCCTAAACAAATGGTTTTTTACCCCTTTCCGCGATGGCATTTGGAACCGTCGCCAAGTGAGCGTGTGCGATAGGGTGTCCTTCCCACACGACCCAGAAATCATCGGGGATAGGCCCTCCTGGGACCCAGGCTGGGGCCATGTGCGATCGGGCGAGGCATCGAAACCCAATCATTTCCGTATGTATGTACATCCCACACGGTGAATCCCGGAAATCATTTCCGTAGGTATGTACATCCCACACGGCGAATCCCAGAAATCATTTCCGTAGGTATGTACATCCCACACGGTGAATCCCAGAAATCATTTTCGTAGGTATGTACATCCCACACGGTAATCTGAGAAAATCATTTCCGTAGGTATGTACATCCCACATGGTGAATCCCAGGAAAACATTTCCGTTCGTATGTATATCACACTCAGTCAATCCAAGGAATACGTTTCCATTCTTATGTACATCCCACACAGTCAATCCAGGGAAAACGTTTCCGTCCGGACGTAAATCCCACACAGTTTTATGTCTAGGCTCGTGTGTGAAAGGTGTAACTATCACACACGGTCTTCCTTGGTTAACTGTTTGCTTTTATCAACTATATCACACACGATTTGATGAAGAAAACTATGTGGAATTGAGCTATCCATCGCAAGCGCTTTTACTGCTAGAACCGTTTGCAAAGGTCCATGACACATTTAGCAGGTTTATTAGTTTAGAATTAATAATTCCAGTATTATGCAAATTCACATTTCATATCGAACAGCTGTTTGCCAATTTAATATCAGGCACATAAATATATTATAACATCACAGTACGGTAGCTACATGAAACAGCACAGTACAACATATAGCTAGTTCAACTTCATAAGAATAATATATTCATTTCCCTAATCGAGATCATCCAGGCTCATCTTATCCACCTCTGCTTTCAGTTCAGTAAGAACCCGTTTTGCACGGGCCAACTGGGAAAGTGCCTCCTCCTTCGCCAACACCATCTTAGCAAAGTCTGATTTAAAAAATCTGAGCTCTTTCTCCACCTTCACCTTTTGATCCCGCATCTCGAAATATGCTTCAGCGTTGACAATACTTTCTCTAAGCCTACGTGTGTTCACTTCCTCATACATGCTCCAGAGCTTCGTTAGGCACATCTTCAAAGACTGGCCACTCTTGATCAACCCACTCCAAGTAAGAACACTTCCGTTCATCCTATAATATTTAAAACTAGGTCAGTAACAATTGTAGGGTAAATGGGTTTATAGCAACATAGAAAATCACCAATGCTTATTTTGAAAAACTAAAGAAACATGTTAATTATGACATATCTTCTCAAAAAGATCAATGTGCAAATGAAATAATTCATACTGAGACAACAACCAAATTCTGGAACATCAGAAGCTATAATTAACTACAACGATGCTACAAGTTCTTACTCATGTACATTAAATAACAAATTGAACATTTTATGAGGAAGGTAAATATAACTGCAACAACATAGCGACAGTGTTTGGATGACAACAAATCGATACTAACATGTGTGTACATGCACAAATTTAGTAACATAGAACTAATAGCACTAAGGCCGTCCACTATGTATGCCAAAACTGGTGTAAAGACAACTGTTGCTACATCTCGCACCGGTGCCCTGAACTGGCGAGCCGATGCAGCGGAAAAAAAATCAGGGACCTGGACTCCGGAGCACATAGTTGCTCCGATGCCCAGTTCCTTCGTGCCATAAAGATTTAGTATTTTACTGCTTGGCTGCTCGGATGTGTGGACCAAAGTTGGCTGCACAAACTGTTGAAGCAGTGCCAAATAATTTTCTAATGGCTGCTACCTCTTGAGCACTGCGTTGGTTTTCCCTTGAAGAGGAAAGGGTGATGCAGTAAAGTAGCGTAAGTATTTCCCTCAGTTTTTGAGAACCAAGGTATCAAACCAGTAGGAGGCCACGCCCAAGTCCCTCGCACCTACACAAACAAATAAAAACCTCACAACCAACGCAATAAAGGGGTTGTCAATCCCTTCATGGTCACTTACGAAAGTGAGATCTGATAGGTATGATAAGATAATATTTTTGGTATTTTTATAATAAAGATGCAAAGTAAAATAAAAGGCAATAAAAATAGCTAAGTGTTGGAAGATTAATATGATGGAAAATAGACCCGGGGGCCATAGGTTTCACTAGTGGCTTCTCTCGAGAGCATAAGTATTACGGTGGGTGAACAAATTACTATTGAGCAATTGATAGAATTGAGCATAGTTATGAGAATATCTAGGTATGATCATGTATATAGGCATCACGTCCGTGACAAGTAGACCGACTCATGCCTGCATCTACTACTATTACTCCACACATCGACCGCTATCCAGCATGCATCTAGAGTATTAAGTTCATAAGAACAGAGTAATGCTTTAAGTATGATGACATGATGTAGAGGGATAAACTCATGCAATATGAAATAAACCCCATCTTGTTATCCTCGATGGCAACAATACAATACATGCCTTGTTGCCCCAGCTGTCACTGGGAAAGGACACCGCAAGATTGAACCCAAAGCTAAGCACTCTCCCATTGCAAGAAAGATCAATCTAGTAGGCCAAACCAAACTGATAATTCGAAGAGACTTGCAAAGATAACCAATCATACATAAAAGAATCAGAGGAGATTCAAATATTGTTCATAGATAAACTTGATCATAAACCCACAATTCATCGGTCTCAACAAACACACCGCAAAAGAAGATTACATCGAATAGATCTCCACGAAAATCATGGAGAACTTTGTATTGAGATCAAAAAAGAGAGGAGAAGCCATCTAGCTAATAACTATGGACCCGAAGGTCTGAGGTAAACTACTCACACATCATCGGAGAGGCTATGGTGTTGATGTAGAAGCCCTCCGTGATCGATGCCCCCTCCGGCAGGACGCCGGAAAAGGCCCCAAGATGGGATCTCACGGGTATAGAAGGTTGCGGCGGTGGAATTAGGTTTTTGTGGATGCCTCCGTTGGTTTGGGGGAACGTAGGTATATATAGGAGGAAGAAGTACGTCGGTGGAGCAACGTGGGCCCCACGAGGGTGGAGGGTGCGCCCAGGGGGGTAGGAGCGCCCCCCTGCATCGTGCTCTCCTGGTTGATTTCTTGACGTAGACTCCAAGTCCTCTGGATCACGTTTGTTCCGAAAATCATGTTCCCGAAGGTTTCATTCCATTGGGACTCCGTTTGATATTTTTTTCTGCGAAACACTGAAATAGGCAAAAACAGCAATTTGGGCTAGGCCTCCAGTTAATAGGTTAGTCCCAAAAAATAATATAAAAGTGTATAACAAAGCCCATTAATCATCCAAAACAGAATATAATATAGCATGAAGCAATCAAAAATTATAGATACGTTGGAGACATATCAATGGCACCGCTGATGAGATGGCAACAATTTAAGATACTAGGTACAAACTGTGACACTGTCTTAGGATGCGTTTGGTTGAAGGTGTGGTATGAATGGTTTGGGACCGTGACAGTGTCTGAATCACATCTAACAAATGATTTGTAACAACGGAAGAGGGTCTAACCTTCTCTGCACATGCCAGCAACTTCCTCCCAGTGTCCACAGAATCAAACGCAAGTAGCTTCACGCATGGAGATTGATGGTGACAACGAGCAGATAGATCTTTAGCCACCCCGCTCCATTCGTTGCCACTAATGGTCTTAGGGAGCTACAAGAGGAAGAAACGACTCAAATCGACCTCCGGGTAAAAATCCTTCATTCCAAGTCATAGCCCGAGAGAGAGAAGAGAGGCATACCCGGGTGGTGAAGGAGTAGTCGCCGGAGGAGGAACCGCTGGAGATGACTTTGAAGAAGACCATGGCGACCCCGGCGGTAGGATGCGAGATGGCGAGAGCGAGGAAGCGGCTATAGCTTAGCAACGAAGGAAGGAAGGAGGAAACAGGGGAAATGTGACTTGTGGTCGGGGAGAAAAGGGGGTGGGGAAGGGGGGAAGGGAGGGGCGGGGGTAGATATTTTGGCGGTACCCAAAATTTTGGAAATGTGGAGGGAAACTTTGCGCGTGGTGCCGTCGGACCATTCACTTTGAACGATTGTGTGCATCGCAAATGATTCTTCTGCTTTACGCGCATGGGATAAGTTTGATAATTCAAATTTTGGTCTCAAGGCATGGGCACATTCACTTTGAACGCGCACGGTGCCACTGGACCATTCACTTTGAACGATTGTGTGCATCGCAAACGATTCTTCTGCTTTACGCGCATGGGATGAGTTTGATAATTCAAATTTTGGTGGAAATTTTCCCGGGTACGTCATCGCATAACTTAACATCGCCTGCTGATAACCCACAAGTATAGGGGATCGCAACAGTTTTCGAGGGTAGAGTATTCAACCCAAATTTATTGATTCGACACAAGGGGAGCCAAAGAATATTCTCAAGTATTAGCAGTTGAGTTGTCAATTCAACCACACCTGGATAACTTAGTATCTGCAGCAAAGTATTTAGTAGCAAAGTAATATGGAAGTAACGGTAACAGTAGCAAAAGTGATATTTTTGGGTTTTGTAGCGATTGTAACAGTAGCAACTGAAAAGTAAATAAGCGAAGAACGATATGTGAAAAGCTCGTAGGCATTGGATCGATGATAGAGAATTATGCCTGATGTGGTTCATCATGTAACAGTCATAACATAGGGTAACACAGAACTAGCTCCAATTCATCAATGTAATGTAGGCACGTATTCCGAATATAGTCATACGTGCTTATGGAAAAGAACTTGCATGACATCTTTTGTCCTACCCTCCCGTGGCAGCGGGGTCCTAACGGAAACTAAGGGATATTAAGGCCTCCTTTTAATAGAGTACCGGACCAAAGCATTAACACATAGTGAATACATGAACTCCTCAAACTATGGTCATCACCAGGAGTGGTCCCGATTATTGTCACTTCGGGGTTGCCGGATCATAACACATAGTAGGTGACTATAGACTTGCAAGATAGGATCAAGAACTCACATATATTCATGAAAACATAATAGGTTCAGATCTGAAATCATGGCACTCGGGCCCTAGTGACAAGCATTAAGCATCGCAAAGTCATAGCAACATCAATCTCCGAACATAGTGGATACTAGGGATCAAACCCTAACAAAACTAACTCGATTACATGATAAATCTCATCCAACCCATCACCGTCCAGCAAGCCTACAATGGAATTACTCACGCACGACGGTGAGCATCATGAAATTGGTGATGCAGGATGGTTGATGATGACGACGATGACGGATTCCCCTCTCCGGAGCCCTGAACGGACTCCACATCAGCCCTCCCGAGAGGTTTTAGGGCTTGGTGGCGGCTCCGTGTCGTAAAACGTGATGAATCCTTCTCCCTAATTTTTTTTCTCCCCGAACACGAATATACGGAGTTGGAGTTGAGGTCGGTGGAGCGTCAGGGGGCCCACGAGCCAGGGGGCGCGCCCAGGGGGGCAGGCGTGCCCCCACCCTCGTGGACAGGTGGAGGCCCCCCTGATGTGGATTCTTCTTCCAGTATTTTTATTATTTTTCAAAAATAAGTTCCGTGGAGTTTCAGGTCATTCCGAGATCTTTTGTTTCTGCATATAAATAACACCATGGCAATTCTGCTGAAAACACTGTCAGTCCGGGTTAGTTCCATTCAAATCATGCAAGTTAGAATCCAAAACAAGGGCAAAAGTGTTTGGAAAAGTAGATACGACAGAGACGTATCAACTCCCCCAAGCTTAAACCTTTGCTTGTCCTCAAGCAATTCAGTTGATAAACTTAAAGTGATAAAGAAAACTTATACAAACTCTGTTTGCTCTTGTTGTTGTAAATATGTAAAGCCAGCATTCAAGTTTTCAGCAAAGATTATGACTAACCATATTCACAATAACTCTTAGGTCTCATGTTTACTCATATCAATGGCATAATCAACTAGCGAGCAATAATAATAAATCTCGGATGACAACACTTTCTCAAAACAATCATAATATGATATAACTAGAAGGTATCTCGCTAGCCCTTTCTGAGACCGCAAAACATAAATGCATAGCACCTTTAAAGATCAAGGACTGACTAAACATTGTAATTCATGGTAAAAGAGATCCAGTCATAGTCATACCCAATATAAATTAATAGTAATGAATGCAAATGATAGCAGCGCTCTCCAGCTAGTGCTTTTTAATAAGAGGGTGATGACTCAACATAAAAGTAAATAGATAGGCCCTTCGCAGAGGGAAGCAGGGATTTGTAGAGGTGCCAGAGCTCGATTTTGAAATAGAGATAAATAATATTTTGAGCGGCATACTTTCATTGTCAACATAACAACAAAGAGATGGCGATATCTTCCATGCTACACACATTATAGGCGGTTCCCAAACAGAATGGTAAAGTTTATACTCCCCCTCCACCAACAAGCATCAATCCATGGCTTGCTCGAAACAACGAGTGCCTCCAACTAACAACAGTCCCAGGGGGAGTTTTGTTTGCAATTATTTTGATTTAGTTTGCATAACGCATGGGACTGGGCATCCCGGTGACCAGCCATTTTCTCGTGAGTGAGGAGCGGAGTCCACTCCTCTTGAGAATAACCCGCCTAGCATGGAAGATACGGACAACCCTAGTTGATACATGAGCTATTCGAGCATACAAAACAGAATTTCATTTGAAGGTTTAGAGTTTGGCACATACAAATTTACTTGGAACGGCAGGTAGATACCGCATATAGGAAGGTATAGTGGACTCATATGGAATAACTTTGGGGTTTAAGGGATTGGATGCACAAGCAATATTCCCGCTTAGTACAAGTGAAGGCTAGCAAAAGACTGGGAAGCGACCAACTAGAGAGCGACAACAGTCATGAACATGCATTAAAATTAATAAACATTAAGTGCAAGCATGAGTAGGATATAATCCACCATGAACATAAATATCGTGAAGGCTATGTTGGTTTGTTTCAACTACATGTGTAAACATGTGCCAAGTCGAGTCACTTAAATCATTCAAAGGAGGATACCACCCCACTATACCACATCACAACCATTTTAATAGCATGTTGGCATGCAAGGTAAACCATTATAACTCATAGCTAATCAAGCATGGCATAAGCAACTATGATCTCTAATTGTCATTGCAAACATGTTTATTCATAATAGGCTGAATCATGAACGATGAACTAATCATATTTACAAAAACAAGAGAGGTTGAGTTCATACCAGCTTCTCTCATCTCAATCAGTCCATCATATATCATCATAATTGCCTTTCACTTGCATGACCGAACGATGTGAATAATAATAAGAGTGCGCGTGCATTGGACTAAGCTGGAATCTGCAAGCATTCAATAAACAGGAGAAGACAAGGCAATATGGGCTCTTGGTTAAATCAACAATAATGCATATAAGAGCCACTTCAACAATTTAATGATGGTCTTCTCCTGTCGACCCCCAAAGAAAAGAAATAAAACTATTTACATGGGAAAGCTCCCAACAAGCAAAAGAAGAACATGAAATCTTTTTGGGTTTCCTTTTAATTATTACTACTACAGCATGAAAAGTAAACTAACTAAAAGCTACACTAATTTATTTTTGTTTTTCTTAAGGTTTATTAAACACACAAGAAGAAAGCAAGAAAAAGGAAAATAAACTAGCATGGATATTACAGAGAAAGAGTATGAGCACCGACGTCTAGCAATGAGTGTGTGGACATGAATGTAATGTCGGTGAGAAATACGTACTCCCCAAGCTTAGGCTTTTGGCCTAAGTTGGTTTATTGCCACGAGTGGCCTGGCGGATATCCATAGTTGTAGTTGGGGTCGTACTGAGATGCAGCGGTCATTGCATCGTGTGCTGCAGCTTGGAGGCGAGCTATCTCAGCCCTCCTCCTATACTCCTCCGCCTCCTCTCTGGTTAAGTAATGTCTCCCTTTTTCCTGAAAGTCAAAGAGAGTAGGGGCAGGAAGAACAATATTGACGGCGTGACGCCTGTCAAAGATTAGTCGGTACTGGAGAGGTGGTTCTTTCCTCTCGACAAACTGATGGTGAACCATAGCATTAAAGTCTAGATAGGTAGGAGGCAATTCAATATCATCATCACGTATGGTTACACCAAGAAAATCAGCTAAGCGGGTTGCATAAATTCCACCAAAGAAATCTCCATTAAATCTATTGTGATGCAACCTACGCGCAACAATGGCTCCCAAATTATAAGATTTGTCTCCTAACACAGCACTCCTAAGAATACTGAGGTCAGGGACACACATATGACATGCTTCATCTTTACCATTTATGCACCTACCTATGAAGAGAGCAAAATAATGTATAGCAGGAAAATGAATACTCCCTTTTGTAGCTTGTGTTATGTCTCTAGATTCCCCCACAGTTATACTAGCAAGTTCTCTAAATTCAGATTTGCGAGGTTCACTAGTACTACCCCATTGTGGAAGTTTGCAAGCATTCGTAAAATCCTCTAAGTCCATAGTGTAAGATTTTTCATAGAGATCAAACAGGACAGTTTGAGAATTGCGTGAAGATGAATATTCAAACCTCCTCACAAATGAACTAGTGAGATAGTGGTACTGGCGGCACTTTTCTCCCTCGAAGCTCACAAGATCAGCGTTACACAAATACGCGTTAAATTCTTCCTTGATTCCCGCTCGATCCATAAAGCCTTCTGAAGGCCATTCACAAGGCCGCACTGGAGCGTTCCTTGGTGGCTCATCATCGGCATCGTGCATTGTGAGCCTGGATCCTTGCTTCCTTGAAGGACCACCTTGGTATATTTTCCTAAGCATATTTCTTCCTCTGAAAATTTTCTGAAAATTTTAGTAACTTCAAATAAAAGTGAACCAAGCTCAACAAAATTGATAGTAACTACTCCTACAAGTGCCTAGAGACTATATCAAGCATTAGAACTACTTGGAACCATATAAATTTGACATGCAAGCTCAAGAACATGGTCACCTAGGCAGCACAAATTTGCAATGAATAAAGCACTAGAACAAAAACTAATTGGACCAATGGAGGAGTCACATACCAAGGAACAATTCCCCCAAGCAGTTTTGTGAGAGGTGCTTTGAGCAAGGAGATCGAAAATCACAGCAAAATGAGCTAGAACTCGTGCTTGAGCTGGATGGTGATTTTTTGGGAGGAAGAAGAAGTGTGTGGGTGCAGGAATAAGTGGAGGGGAGCCACCGTGGGCCCACGAGGCAGGGGGCGCGCCCTAGACCCTCGTGGCCAGGTGTTTGCTCCCCCTGTTGTGTTCTCAGTGCCAGATATTCTCAAATATTCCAGAAAAAATCATATTTCAATTTCGGGGCATTTGGAGAACTTTTATTTTTGGGGTATTTTTATATTGCACGGATAATTCAGAAAATAGACCGGAAAATACTATTTTTGCCTTATTTCAACTAAATAATAGAAAGTAAAGAGAGGGTAGAGAAGGTTGTGCTTTCTAACTTCATCCATCTCATGCTCATCAAAAGGAATCCACTAACAAGGTTGATCAAGTCTTGTTAACAAACTCATTCCGAATAGCATGAAACCGGAGAAATTTCGAATAACACTAAGTTACCTCAACGGGGATATGCACATCCCCAATAATAAGAATATCATATTTCTTCTTGACGGTAGGAAGAGGAAATTCAAAACCTCCAAAAATAATCGATGGAATTTTTCCAATAGAATTGATACTATGAACTTGAGGTTGTTTCCTTGGAAAGTGTACCGTATGCTCATTACCATTAACATGAAAAGTGACATTGCCTTTGTTGCAATCAATAACAGCCCCTGCAGTGTTCAAAAAAGGTCTTCCAAGAATAATAGACATACTATCGTCCTCGGGAATATCAAGAATAACAAAGTCCGTTAAAATAGTAACGTTTGCAACCACAACAGGCACATCCTCGCAAATACCGACAGGTATAGCAGTTGATTTATCAGCCATTTGCAAAGATATTTCAGTAGGTGTCAACTTATTCAAGTCAAGTCGATATAAAGAGAGAGGCATAACACTAACACCGGCTCCAAGATCACATAAAGCAGTTTTAACATAGTTTCTTTTAATGGAGCATGGTATAGTGGGTACCCATGGATCTCCTAGTTTCTTTGGTATTCCACCCTTAAAAGTATAATTAGCAAGCATGGTGGAAATTTCAGCTTCCGGTATCTTTCTTTTATTAGTGACAATTTCTTTCATATACTTAGCATAAGGATTCATTTTGAGCATATCAGTTAATCGCATACGCAAAAAGATAGGTCTAATCATTTCAGCAAAGCGCTCAAAATCCTCATCATCCTTTTCCTTGGATGGTTTGGGAGGAAAAGGCATGGGTTTCTGAACCCATGGTTCTCTTTCTTTACCATGCTTCCTAGCAACAAATTCTCTCTTATCATAACATTGATTCTTTGATTGTGGGTTATCAAGATCAATAGCAGGTTCAATTTCTACATCATTATCATTGCTAGGTTGAGCATCATCATGAACATTATCACAAGGTTCATGTTCATTACCAGATTGTGTTTCAGCATCAGAAATAGAAATATCATTTGGATTCTCAGGTGTTTTAGCAACAGGTTCACTAGAAGCATGCAAAGTCCTATCATTTTTCTTTTTCTTCTTTTTAGAAGGACTAGGTGCATCTAAATTATTTCTTTGAGAATCCTGCTCAATTCTTTTAGGGTGGCCTTCATGATACAAAGGTTCCTGAGTCATTTTACCAGTTCTAGTAGCCACTCTAACAGCATAGTCATTATTCTTACTTTTTAATTCATTGAGCAAATCATTTTGAGCTTTAAGTACTTGTTCTACTTGAGTGGTAACCATAGAAGCATGTTTACTAATGAGTTTAAGTTCACCTTTAACTCTAGACATATAATCACCCAAGTGTTCAATCATATAAGCATTTTGTTTTAATTGTCTACCAAAATAAGCATTAAAATCTTCTTTCTTAACCATAAAGTTATCAAACTCATCCAAACATTGGCTAGCAAACTTAGTAGGAGGGATTTCAGCTTTATCATATCTATAGAGAGAATTTACCTTTACTACCTGTGTCGAGTTATCAAGACCATGAGTTTCTTCAATAGGTGATGGATTAAGATCATATGTTTCTTCAACAGGCGGTAAATTAAGACCATGTATTTCTTCAATAGGAGTTAAATTCTTAACATCTTCAGCTTTAATACCTTTTTCTTTCATAGATTTCTTTGCCTCTTGCATATCTTCAGGACTGAGAAATAGAACACCTCTTTTCCTCGGAGTTGGTCTAGGAATAGGCTCAGGAAGTGTCCAATTATTTTCATTTGTCAACATATTATTCAATAGAATTTCAGCTTCATCCGGTGTTCTTTCCCTGAAAACAGAACCAGCACAACTATCCAGGTAATCTCTGGAAGCATCGGTTAGTCCATTATAAAAGATATCAAGTATTTCATTTTTCTTCAGAGGATGATCAGGCAAAGCATTAAGTAATTGGAGAAGTCTCCCCCAAGCTTGTGGGAGACTCTCTTCTTCAATTTGCACAAAATTATATATATCCCTTAAAGCAGCTTGTTTCTTATGAGCAGGGAAATATTTAGCAGAGAAGTAATAAATCATATCCTGGGGACTACGCACACAACCAGGATCAAGAGAATTAAACCATATCTTAGCATCACCCTTTAATGAGAACGGAAATATTTTAAGGATATAAAAGTAACGAGCTCTCTCATCATTAGTGAATAGGGTGGCTATATCATTTAATTTAGTAAGATGTGCCACAATAGTTCAGATTCATAGCCATAAAAAGGATCAGATTCAACCAAAGTAATTATATCAGGATCAACAGAGAATTCATAATCCTTATCAGTAACACAGATAGGTGAAGTAGCAAAAGCGGGGTCAGGTTTCATTCTAGCATTAAGAGATTGCTACTTCCATTTAGCTAATAACTTCTTCAGATCACTTCTATCAGATTTCATTCTAGCATTAAGAGATTGCAAGCTAAAATAGCTCTAGCAGATTCTTCATCCAGAACATAACCCTCAGGCACAACAGGTAATTCATATTTATTAGGGGGGGAGTCTTCATCATCACTATCTTCAATATTATCAGTTTCAATAATTTCATTCTCTCTAACCCTAGCAAGTTGTTCATCTAGAAATTCACCAAGTGGCACAGTATTATCAAGCATGGAAGTAGTTTCATCATAAGGATCATGCATAGCAGAAGTGGCATCATCAATAACATTCGACATATCAGAATTAATAGCAGAAGCAGGTTTAGGTGTCGCAAGCTTACTCAAAACAGAAGGTGAATCAAGTGCAAAGCTAGATGGCAGTTCCTTACCTCCCCTCGTAGTTGAGGGATAAATTTTTATTTTCTCGTCTTTCAAGTTCCTCATAGTGACCAGCAAATATAAATCCCAAGTGACTCAAAGAATAGAGCTACGCTCCCCGGCAACGGCGCCAGAAAATAGTCTTGATAACCCACAAGCATAGGGGATCGCAACAGTTTTCGAGGGTAGAGTATTCAACCCAAATTTATTGATTCGACACAAGGGGAGCCAAAGAATATTCTCAAGTATTAGCAGTTGAGTTGTCAATTCAACCACACCTGGATAACTTAGTATCTGTAGCAAAGTATTTAGTAGAAAAGTAATATGGAAGTAACGGTAACAGTAGCAAAAGTAATATTTTTAGGTTTTGTAGCGATTGTAACAGTAGAACCTGAAAAGTAAATAAGCGAAGAACAATATGTGAAAAGCTCATAGGCATTGGATCGGTGATAGAGAATTATGCCGGATGTGGTTCATCATGTAACAGTCATAACATAGGGTGACACATAACTAGCTCCAATTCATCAGTGTAATGTAGGCATGTATTCCGAATATAGTCATACGTGCTTATGGAAAAGAACTTGCATGACATCTTTTGTCCTACCCTCCCGTGGCAGCGGGGTCCTAACAGAAACTAAGGGATATTAAGGCCTCCTTTTAATAGAGTACCGGACCAAAGCATTAACACATAGTGAATACATGAACTCCTCAAACTATGGTCTTCATCGGGAGTGGTCCCGATTATTGTCACTTCGGGGTTGCCGGATCATAACACGTAGTAGGTGACTATAGACTTGCAAGATAGGATCAAGAACTCACATATATTCATGAAAACATAATAGTTTCAGATCTGAAATCATGGCATTCGGGCCCTAGTGACAAGCATTAAGCATAGAAAAGTCATAGCAACATCAATCTCAGAACATAGTAGATACTAGGGATCAAACCCTAACAAAACTAACTCGATTACATGATAAATCTCATCCAACCCATCACCGTCCAGCAAGCCTACGATGGAATTACTCATGCACGGCAGTGAGCATCATGAAATTGGTGATGGAGGATGGTTGATGATGACGACGGCGACGGATTCCCCTCTCCGGAGCCCCGAACAGACTCCAGATCAGCCCTCCGGAGAGGTTTTAGGGCTTGGCGGCGGCTCCGTATCGTAAAACGCGATGAATCCTTCTCCCTGATTCTTTTCTCCCCGAACACGAATATATGGAGTTGGAGTTGAGGTCGGTGGAGCGTCAGGGGGCCCACGAAGTAGGGGGCGCGCCCAGGGGGGCAGGCGCGCCCCCACCCTCGTGGACAGGTGGAGGCCCCCCTGACATGGATTCTTCTTCCAGTATTTTTATTATTTTCCAAAAATAAGTTCCGTGGAGTTTCAGGTCATTCCGAGAACTTTTGTTTCTGTAAATAACACGATGGCAATTCTGCTGAAAACAACGTCAGTCCGGGTTAGTTCCATTCAAATCATGCAAGTTAGAGTCCAAAATAAGGGCAAAAGTGTTTGGAAAAGTAGATACGACGGAGATGTATCACCTGCTAATTTGGGCACACAAAAGAGCGTACAGCAGACAGACCACACTTACTGAATCGAGCAATTTTAGTAATTACACAAAGCCAGTTGACCTAAACATTGCTCCAACAAAAGACCAGCATAAAAAACAAAGCCTAAGTATGCATAATTAAAAATCCGCCGCCGCGCCGGCCTATGCATTGCCGGTGTGAGATGAGACGTCGATGACTTGTCCTGGCGACATGCCGCCGTTGGTGGACTCCGCGTCCCCCCTGCTGAAGTCGACCGTGTCCTCGTCCTCGTCCTCGTCCTCGGCGCCGCCCTCAAGGTTGTAGTACTCGTAGTAGTGGCTGCGCCAGAGCTCGCGTTGGTACTCCACCGCCGATTCCTCGACGGACAGACTCTTCTCTACCTCGACCTCGGCCACGCGCAACTCCTCCTCCCGGGCTCCTCGATCTCCGCCGCCTCCTGCATCTCCAGCTCCCGCTCGGCGACCTCATGAGGAAGCAGGTGCTCCATGGCCACCGCCGCCTTTTTAGACGTGGGTTGCATGCTGGAGTCTGAGGTGGCCTAGAATATCTTGGTGTGTGCATCCTCGATCTTGGCGTGGATGGCCTCAACCCAGGCCAGGGCGACATCAGCGGCACGGACGGCAGCTCGAGCGCTCTCGGCGTTTGCAGCCATCGTCACAGTAGCTGCTGCAGCCGTCTCGGCTGCTGCAGCTGCCCTGTCGGCTGCCGCAGACGCCCTCTCGGCGGAAGAGGCCGCGCTCAATGTGGATGCGGCGGCACTCTCGGCGTAGGCGGCCGCGCTCTCGGCGCAGGCGGCGGCGCTCGGGGGGACGCGGCCATCGTACGGGCCTTCACGAAGCGTTTCCACGGCGTCATCTTTGCAAGAAGGGGGTGCGGGAATGGGGATCGAGATTCGTGGATTCAGGGGTTGCCGGCACTAGAGCAGACGAGCCAGCGAAGCTTAAGGAGGGAGACTTAAATAGACCCAGATATTTTGATCGCAAACGGTTCCTAGAAAACAACGGTGTGTGATGTTGTAGATATTTTTTAGGGATAATTAATTTGGTGCCCTTAGTTGTGTCCCACTCGGCAGGTTTACCCCTAGTTTCCAAAAACGCTTGTTCCTGCCCAAACCACTTTGCCCTCTTATGCTTTTGCCCTTTGACCGTTTGACCATCACTTTGAAAACTTCGTAAAAAATTCATACTAACTCAGAAAAATCCAAATAAGATATCAAAATGTTCAGAAAAGCATCACCTATATGTGCATGTCATTTGCATTCATGAAAAAAAGTGTTGGCTAGTCCCCATCTAAGTTTTAGCTCATATGATCTTAGCATGAACAATAAAATCTAAAAAAATCTAAAAATTCTAAAAAAAATTGGTGGCAAACTTTCACCAATGTTTTGAGTGCTTGCCAAGTTTCATAAGGGAATGGCATTCGTGGAAGTCATGGTAAAAAAATGAAATTTTGGACCATTGATTTTTGTTTTTTGCCATGACTTCCACGAATGGCATTCCCATATGAAACTTGGCAAGCACTCAAAACATTGGTCAAAGTTTGCCACCAAATTATTTTTAGAATTTTTAGAATTTTTTAGATTTTACTGTTCATGCTAAGATCAGAGCTAAAACTAAGATGGGGACTGGCCAACACTTTTTTCATGAATGTAAATGACATGCACATATAGGTGACGCTTTTCTGAACATTTTGATATCTTATTTGAATTTTTCTGAGTTAGTATGAATTTTTTGTGAAGTTTTCAAAGTGATGGTCAAACAGTCAAAGGGCAAAAGAATAAGAGGAGCAAAGTGGTTTGGGCAAGAACAAGTGTTTTTGGAAACTAGGGGTAAACCTGCCGAGTGTGACCCAACTAGGGGCATAAAATCAATTCTCCCTATTTTTTATTAGCTGTAAAAGACGAATTTGGAATAAAGTGCCAACGGATGGTGTTTTAAATGAACGAGAAATTTTGTAGTACTAATACAACTGTCATGTCAAATTTTGGAAAATTTCAGGGGTCATTTGACCTTGTAAGACATTTAATCGATTTTCTAGCCATTTAATGACCGTAATTGAAATTTGAACTACATGTACATGCAACAGCTAACCATAACGGATTGAAAACTCATATTTCATGTACTTGTGTGCGATTTAATTCCATGTGCAGTAAATTGGAAGGAATTTTCAAACATATTGGTCTAACGGCTATGACACAATTAAGCATGGAGTGACATGGCATTTTAATTCCAAAAAATTAAAAAAATCAGAAACACATGAAACCTTGGTTGATGTAATGTCATGCCACCAAGATGATGTGGTAAAAAAATTGGCATGTTTGACCAAAGTTTGGACACACACCCCTCACAAACCGGAGCAACTCACTAGAAGGCTCGTGGTTCCGAGAGGGAACAATGCATGTTTGATGACGAACGGGAGATAGCTTCCTATTACGGCCTTCAAATTTTTTTCTACGTCTAACGTGCACAACTACAAACTGTAATATGAAATTTTTGAAAACTCTAGGGGTCATTTCACCTTTTAAAGACATTTAAGTGATTTTCTAGCCATTTAATGACCGTAATTCAAATTTGAACTACATCTACATGCAACGCATAACCAAAACGGTTTGAAAAATCATATTTGTGTACTTGTGTGCGAGTTAATTCCATGTGCAGTAAACTAGTAGGAATTATCAAACATATTTGTATCACGACATGGACACATACGCATGAATACGTATGCATGGAGTGGCATGGCATTTTAATTCCAAAAATAATAATCAGAAACACATGAAACCTTGGTTGATGTAATGTCATGCCACCAAGATGATGTGGTAAAGAAATTGGCATGTTTGACGAAAGTTTGGACATACACCCCTCACAAACCGGAGCAACTCGCTAGAAGGTTCGTGGTTCCGAGAGGGAACAATGTATGTTTGATGACGAACGGGAGATAGCTTCCTCTTACGGCCTTCAATTTTTTTTCTACGTCTAACGTGCACTACTACAACTGTAATGTGAAATTTTGGAAAATTCTAGGGGTCATTTGACCTTTTAAAGACATTTAAGTGATTTTCTAACCATTTAATGACCGTAATCCAAATTTGAACTACATCTACATGCAACGCCTAACCAAAACGGTTTGAAAAATCATATCTGTGTACTTGTGTGTGAGTTAATTCCATGTACAGTAAATTAGAAGGAATTTTCAAACATATTGGTCTCACGACATGGACACATGCATACGTATGCATGAAGTGACATGGCATTTTAATTCAAAAAGAATAGAAAAATGATCAGAAACACATGAAACCTTGGTTGATGTAATGTCATGCCACCAAGATGATGTGGTAAAGAAATTGGCATGTTTGATGAACGTTTGGACACACACCCCTCACAAACCGGAGCAACTCGCTAGAAGGTTCGTGGTTCCGAGATTGAACAATGCATGTTTGATGACGAACGGGAGATAGCTTCCTCTTACGGCCTTCAATTTTTTTTCCTATGTTTAACGTGCACTAATACAACTGTCATGTGAAAATTTGGTAATTTCAGGGGTCATTTGACCTTTTAAAGACATTTAAGTGATTTTCTAACCATTTAATGACCGTAATTCAAATTTGAACTACATCTACATGCAACGCCTAACCATAACGGTTTGAAAAATAATATTTTTGTGTACTTGTGTGCGAGTTAATTCCATGTGCAGTGATTTAGAAGGAATTTTCAAACATATTGGTGTCAAGGCATGGGCACATGCATGGAGTGCGTGCTATGGCATTTTAATTCCAAAAAATTTAAAAATGATCAGAAAAACATGAAACCTTACTTGATTTAATGTCATGCCACCAAGATGATGTGGTAAAGAAATTGGCATGTTTGACGAAAGTTTGGACACACACCCCTCACAAACCGGAGCAGCTCGCTAGAAGGTTCGTGGTTCCGAGAGGGAACAATGCATGTTTGATGATGAACGGGGGATAGCTTCCTCTTACGGCCTTAAAAAAATTTCTACGTCTAACGTGCACTACTACAACGGTAATGTGAAATTTTGGAAAATTGTAGGGGTCATTTGACCTTTCAAAGACATTTAAGTGATTTTCTAACCATTTAATGACCGTAATTCAAATTTGAACTACATCTACATGCAACGCCTAACCAAAATGGTTTGAAAAATCATATATGTGTACTTGTGTGTGAGTTAATTCCATGTGCAGTAAATTAGAAGGAATTTTCAAACATATTGGTCTCTTGACATGGACACATGCATACGTATGCATGGAGTGACATGTCATTTTAATTCAAAAAATATAGAAAAATGATCAGAAACACATGAAACCTTGGTTGATGTAATATCATGCCACCAAGATGATGTGGTAAAGAAATTGGCATGTTTGGCGAACGTTTGGACACACGCCCCTCACAAACCGGAGCAACTCCCTAGAAGGTTCGTGGTTGCGAGAGGGAACAATGCATGTTTGATGACGAACGGGAGATAGCTTCCTCTTACGGCCTTCAAATTTTTTCCTACGTTTAACATGCAACTGTCATGTGAAAATTTGGTAAATTTCGGGGGTCACTTGACCTTCTAAAGACATTTAAGTGATTTTCTAACCATTTAATGACCGTAATTCAAATTTGAACTACATCTGCATGCAATGCCTAACCAAAATGGTTTGAAAAATCATATTTTTGTGTACTTTTGTGCGAGTTAATTCCACGTGCAGTAAATTCGAAGGAAATTTCAAACATATTGGTGTCCAGGCATGGGCACATGCATGGAGTGCATGCCATGGCATTTTAATTCCAAAAAATTAAAAATGATCAGAAAAACATGAAACCTTGCTTGATTTAATGTCATGCCACCAAGATGATGTGGTACAAAAATTGGCCTATTTGACGAAAGTTTGGACACACACCCCTCACAAACCAGAGCAACTCACTAGAAGGTTCGTGGTTCCGAGAGGGAACAATGCATGTTTGCTGACGGACGGGAGATAGCTTCCTCTTACAGCCTTCAAATTTTGTCCTATGTTTAACGTGCACTAATACAACTGTCATGTGAAATATTGGAAACTTTCAGGGGTCATTTGACCTTTTAAAGACATTTAAGTGATTTTCTAACCATTTAATGACCGTAATTCAAATTTTAACTGCATCTACATGCAATGCCTAACCAAAACGGTTTGAAAAATCATATTTTCTTGTACTTGTGTGTGAGTTAAAAAATCATCAGACGGTGTAAATATCTGGTGTTCAAAAAAGAAAATGTAAAGATCTGGCAAGACAACCGGCCCCCACCCGATTGGCACTCTATCTCGCGGCTCGAGGTTTGGTAGGTGATTGGCGGGGATCATTAATCAGTCACGGTTCTGCATTGGAAACCGTCAGCTATTATGTTCACACACGGATTTGCTGCAGGAATTGTGTGTATTCAAACTATAGTACTCGTAAATTCCGGTGACCGGCGGTACTGTCCCCGTCGATCTAGATTTCGGTCGCCAATAAATACTACCTCGCTCACGTCGTCCCATATGCATTCTCATCTACATCCTCCCCTCGCTCGCCCCCCCTCTCTCTCTCAAATCTCTGCCATGGCGCCGCCGGTTTGCCCACGCGCCGACGAGGAGTCACCACCCCCCGAGGACGCTCACTCGATTAGCAGCGACGAGGACCCCTACGCGCCGCCTGACGAGGTTGCGCCGGACCCCCCAACTTTGGATTGGTTTTGGGGCCAGTACAATCTTTTTCTGTGGAAGCCGCTGCCACCGGCTAAGAAAGCCAGGCAAGTGGCGTTCAAGAAGGAGATGGCGGAGGAGGAAGCCAGGTACCAGGTGGCTTGTGAAGCCCGTGATGCCGCCTGCAAAAAGGAGGCGGCGGAGCTTTGGGGGCGGGCGCGTCGTCGTGCTGAGGAGGTGTACGAAAACGGGTACTTCGCGAGGAAGGTCATAGGCGATGGGCGCCTCGTCGCTGCATGGAGGTGGGACGATAAGCTCCAGCGTGCCACCGACGAGGAGCTCCGGTGGGCGCCCAACGAAATGGCAAGATCGGCCGCGCGCGTCTGCCAGCAAGAGGCGGATCGGTACGTCAAGGGCTGCGAGGCGGAGGAGTCGGAGTACTGCCTCCGCACTGGGAAGATGCCGCGCACCAGGGAGCTGCTGGCGAGGGGCTGCCGGAATACTGGCCCCAGGAGGGATTATTAGTTTTAGTATTGTTCGTTTTCAATTTTATGCATTGTACCTAGTAGTTAAGTATCATCAGGTATATGTGATGATATTATATATATATATATATATATTCTGTGATGATCTAATGAAAAATTAATATATATATATATATATATATATATATATTATGAATTCCATTTTCTATATGTTTTTGTATACTAATTTGAATCTAGCTGTTATCATCCACATATACAGAATGGAAAGCGTATATACACACATTGAAACAGAACATATAAGAATGGAAAACAGAGTACACACATTGAAACAAAGCAATAAACAGAGCAATACTATGATTGTTGTGAATACATAGCTATCCACGTCTAAACGACTTTCCAAAATGAAACGCGTCCATGAGACCATGACCAGCAGCCCTTGCCTAGGGTAGCTCTTGGCTCTGCCTGAACTCGTGCAGGTTTTCATCCAAGCGGTTGACACGCTCGCGGTACATCTGGAGCGCGATCTCGAGCTCCAAGTTGGCTATTTCATCGGAGATCACCAGCTCGAGGATGCGACGGCCATGTTCCTCCACTGCGCCCAGGTGGACACCTGGGCCAAGGAGGCGGTCGAGCCTACGGACCAGCGCATTGGCATCCAGCGGGCCGCGGACAAGGCGAACGGCGACACCCATGCGAATGGCGCTGCGGGCGTCCGGTGCAAGTACAACGCGGCCGACCTCTGGTGCAAGTACGGCGCTGAGGGCCTCTGCTCACTCCTGGCGAGGAATGGGGGTTACTGACGGGACGTGTACCCAGCTGCGACGCCGTGTCGATAGCAGGCAAGCGCCAATGGATCCGCTGCTGCTGTGCGGCGCGCCGCGCCTCTCGCTCTGCGGTGCTCCAACGGTCTCGTCGTGCGGCGAGCCGCAGCCTATCGGCGCGGACGCGCCTAGCTTGCTCTGCGGCACGCCATCGATCATGTTGTGCGGCGAGCTGCAGCCTGTCGGCGCTGACATGCTTATCTTGATCCGCAGCTCTCAAGCGCCATGCGCCAAAGGTCTGCTACCCTAGCAATGACGCGCATCGAAGCGTCGTCCATCCCGTTGCCGGGGAGCGCCTCGGCCTCGATGGGCCGTGGTGCCTGCTCGTTTTCCTCGTCGACGAGGTTGATGGCAGAGGCGGCGCTTTGGTGGGTTGGCATGCTTGTAAAAGGTGGATGTGCTACAGGCTGCGCTTGTCGCCTCCGTGCGTCGCGTCCTCCCTATGCGCAATATAGCAGGGTGGTGGGAAACAGGTGAGGAAATGGCGGGAAATGGTGACGTGTTCATAAAACGCCATCAATTAATGGAAACTTAGCATCGAGCTAGCACAAGTCGTAGATGATGATCAGATGAACACGGACCACACTAGGGAACCCGTCGGTGATGACCGCCCGTCCCACAATGGCCAATAGATGTTGCGTAGACAGAGCATATCACATACGTCTTATTAGAAGCAACCGTCTGCGTTATTATCGGTCTTCACACACATTTCAGATTACAGACCTGTTTGCCGCGTATCACACACATCTTGTTATATTGAACCGTTTCTGTTCTCTTGTCTAATCACAAACAGTTCATCCGAGTGAACCGTATGCTGTATATCGCACACACCTTCATCTGGCTGCCCGTTTCTTTTGTGTTGCCTAATCACAAACAGTTCATCCGAGTGAACCGTATGTTGTGTATCGCACACGCCTTTATCTGGCTGCCCGTTTCTTTTGTTCCTCCTCATCGCAAACAGTTAATTGAACTGAACCGTATGCCCTTCATCGCACACGCAACTAAAACCTGAACCGTGTTTGATGCGTCCTCCATCGCAAACGGTTTACACATTTTTGACGGTTTTCATACACCACCGTTTGCGATTATGGCATCGCACACAGTTTCTCGAAGGGTCTCTGATTGTAGTGTCGCGTTAGCAGCATCCTGCAGTAGTGATAGCCATAGCGAGAAACCCTAATCAGTTCGGTCTCACCGAGATGGGATCGCAAACTCTATGTTTCCCTTCGTAACGTTTCGGTCATATCGAGAAGAGCGATCGGTCCCACCGAGTTTGCAATGGAAACTCTTTGTTTTCTTTTTGAAACGTTTCGGTCTCACCAAAATGAGCGATCGGTCCTACCTAGTTTGCTTGACCAAGTCTCTATTTGCTTATTGCTGAAATCGGTCTCACCGAGTTCAAGCGATCGGTCTCATTGAGATGAGGTTTTGACCTAACCCTAATGCATCGGTCCCACCGAGTTGATCTCGTCGGTCCCACCGAAAACCCTAACATTCACATTTTGAACTAGATTGGTCCCATCGAGTTTCTCTATTCGGTGTGATTGAGTTTGGTAAATTGTGTGTAACTGTTAGATTTTGTGTGGAGGCTATATATACCGCTCCACCCCCTTCTCCATTTGAGAGAGAGCCATCGGAACGTGCCTACACTTCCACTACCTAGGTTAGGTGTCACTTGGGAGCCTCCGTCAAGATTGTGGAGTTGAACCAAGGAGTTTGTAAGGGCAAGGAGATCGCCTACTTCGTGAAGATCTACCCAAGCGAGGCAAGTCCTTCGTGGGCGATGGCCATGGTGGGATAGACAAGGTTGCTTCTTCGTGGACCCTTCGTGGGTGGAGCCCTCCGTGGACTCGCGCAACCGTTACCCTTCGTGGGTTGAAGTCTCCAACAACGTGGATGTACAATTGCACCACCTACCGGAACCACGCCAAAAATCTCTGTGTCTACATTGCATTTGCCCTCTCCAAACCCTTCCCTTTTACCTTCATATGCAACTAGCAAAGTGGCCCGCTCGATGCGCGGGCTAGAATTGTATAAAGTTGAATTTTGAGAACATATTACTTGTTTCTATAAAGAAAAATTGGAACCAAATATGATGACATTTACAAATATACGACTCGTACATATTTTTTTTTCTTAGATGTGTTTGTTTTTATTAAAACCCTCATGTATGTATGGGTGTGTGTGTGTGTATTATCCATTTACAATTTGCATGCTAATCATGCATGTCATACTAACATTATTTCTTATGTTCACGCTTGTGTAAATTATATTTGTATCATTTTTCTTGCAGTTTTATCATGTGCATTGTTTTATTTTATTCTTCATGCACATATTTAATAATTTCCATTGTTTTCATGTAGGCATAGTTAAATTTGATAATATTGTGCAAGATTGACATATATTTTTTATTTTAGTGGCTTTTGTACTGAAAGTGATTTTTTGCAATTTAGTATAAAAAGTTAGTGTAAAATTACATACTATATATAACCATTAAAACCGTCATGTTAAGTATACGTTTGCATGATAATTTAATTTACCTGACTTGAGGTAATTGCACTAAGCTAGAACAAAGTTGTCTCATGTTGACTTAAAGTAATGTTTGAGCATTGTCCACACTTTGTAGAAAGAAACATCGTCCATACTACTTGTTTAAAAAAGCATAGTCCACATCGCCAAGGACAGTGGTTTCATGGCTCTGACAATGTTGATTCTTCACTTTCCCCTTTCCAGAGTGTTCTTTGTCTTATTAGTAGCTCCGAACCATGTAAGAAGTCGATCTAGCATGGATCCAAAACGTGAGAGAATCACTCCGAAGGCCCCTTGGTTTTCCTTCTTGGTGGCCCTCTGTAACATCCCAAATTTTCAATTTGGAATGTTATACATTAGATCATCATGCATAACATATTTTATTGCATTTTTTTGCGATCCTAGAGATTCTATGCAACTCAAGGACCCACGGAGAGAGTTGGGGATTTCATTATTTCATATTTGGGTTTTCTCAAATTTTGAAAATAGGATCATTTGTTTTAATTATTTTCTCTCCAAAAATATTTCATATCAAATATATGAGAGGGGATAATATGACTTCTCCAAAAATAATGAAATATTGGAGGAAAAATATTAAAAACAAATATTTGATTTTATTTGGATTTTATTTGATTTTTTTTTGAATTAGGAAAAATATGCATTCTTCAAAATTGCATTTTAGGCCCAAATAAATGTTCATCTTGTCCGGCTTATTTTTAGAGGACGGGGAAATTTTATTTTGGGATTTTTGGAGTCCGTTTATTATTTCTTTTCTTTCTTTTTCTGCATGTCCGATTTAAAAAAAAGAACCGACCTACCGGGCCGTGTCCGGCTAGGACTCTGGCCCGGCCGACCTTTATAAGCCGGGAGGCCGAGCCCCGCAGCCCAGCCCGAGCCGCCCGCCCACCCGCCCCGCGAAACCCTAGCCGCTGCCGTCGCCGCTGCCCGCCGATGCCGCCGCCGCCCGTAGCCGCCGTCGCCGGAGCTCCGCCCCCTCGCCGGACCTCGCCGCCGCCGGAGGTAGCCACCCGTGTCGCCGCCGGTTTTCTTCGGAAAACCGTGGGGTTTTTTTGGAAACCGCGGTTTGTTTTTATATAGATCGGTTTAGTTTTTTTCCGGTTTATTTATTTCGCGGACGTTCGTCCATACGTTCGTTTTAACGAACGGTTTCGTCGTTTAATCGCAGACAACGAACGTTCGTTCGTTAGCCTGTTCGTCGGTTTTTCTTTTTCTCGGATTTTCCGCGATTATTTTCGATGGCGATTTCAGATATGTTTTTCGTTTTAGTATACTTTTCGCTCGTTTATCGGAATCAGGCGATTCAAGCGCCTAGAGTTTCGTCTCGAAACCCTCTTTCTCATTAACCAACTCAAAGAAGTTTTTTCTACTGTAAAATTTGACTTAGGTCCAGATTAGTAAACGAAGCTTGTTTCTTTTGCCGTTTGAGTTTCGTTGCTTTGTTCGATTTGATTCTTTTTGCAAACCGGAGTTCTTAAGTTGAACTTTCTGGTTAGATCTCTTATTTTGAGTTTTATCCGTGCACCCTTGCTTGATTGCTTATGTATGTATTGTTTGTTTGCGATAGAGTACCCGGAGTGCGAAGCGTGCTACTACGAGTCTCTAGGTTTCACGGATCATCAGCAAGGCAAGTAACACTTTGATCATACCTCTTTATCACCCAGTTTTATTGCATTAGATCAATCCTCAAACTATTGCATGATTAGGATCTGATTAAAATGTGGGTTTTGGGAAGTACTTGAGGTAGTACCTATTGCCCTGTTTATATCAAACCATTGGGAGTTACTTCTACGTTTGCTTATATTGCTATGCTATGCTCGTAGACGTGGATTGGGTTTGAGTGAATTTTTCCATGACAGATGTGAGATTGTTAATTAATGGTTCAACTTAAGGTGGCTACTTTAATTACATCTGGGTGGATTGAGGCACCTGGAGAACCCAGTGTTGCCTGTATTTTTGGATATCCCGGAGTACCCGTGTGATCATCCTATGGACCGCCACCCAGACTCAAAGGGATCATGAGATTTTTCATGCTAGAAACTTCCGTGTGCAGCCACAAGCTATTATGGGCTCTAGCATAGTTGAGTAGGTTACATGACCTCTTGAAGAGGTGGGCTAGCAGATGTAGGGGAAAGTAGGTGTAACTGTCCACCCGGAGTAAAGAGTATTGTTTCTGAAAGACTGTGTCTCGGTCATCCGTTTCTCAAACACCATGTAGTGCGAGAAATCAAGCGGAGGCGATCGAGTCTTGTGGGGAAAAGTGCGCAAACCTCTGCAGAGTGTACAATCTAATCATGGTTAGCCGTGTCCCCGGTTATGGACATCTTGAGTATCTAGTTCTTGGATTATCATGTGAATCTCATCATCATGTTACTTAATTTAATTTGATTGGGTTAATCACGTTCTTAATTGGGATTGAGTTGGAGGTACCTTCTCAATGTTTAACAACCACCATGATAGTTAAATAAAATTTATTCCTTTGTGGTAGGGAAAAATTGGCTTTTCACAAAACTGTAACCATAGAGCTTTCCACCAGCCAAATATGCATGTAGTGATAGCATTATTCTGTTCATTACTCTCTATGTGTTACATTGCCAGCATATTCCATGTGCTGACCCGTTTTCGGGCTGCAACGTATCATGTTGCAGACTTTTCAGACGACGAGTAAGGTGCCATAGGTCGTGGTCTTATACTCAGTGATGTCGTTGGAGTTGATGGACTCACTTTATCTTCCAAGCCTTCCGCTGTTATCGTTTTTAGATGGCCTTAAGCCGTATTTATTGTAATAAGTTCTCTTTTTGAGACATTCGATGTAATAAGTGTGTGATTGCTACTCTGTTATAAATCCTTCAAGTACTGTGCGTGTCAGCATTACCGATCCAGGGATGACACTGATGCACAGAGACTAGACTGTTTGAGGTCTGGTCGCTACAAAGATGGTATCAGAGCACACGCTGACTGTAGGACACGACCACTAAGCTAAAGCCCTAGATCACTACTCTCTTCTCATTTCTAACTCCTCTCCTTTCTTCCACTCTTTTAGGATGGCGGATGCAAGGAACAAGTTCGCCCAACCGGATGAGGATACACCTTTTGGACGACACTTGAAGGAAGTTACTAAGTACCTGAACATCGGAATACCAAGCTTCACCGGAACCTACAACGCCACACTACTAGAAGAGGAGCGCTGGATGATTCAAGTTCAAGTTCCAGGAAGGACGTTCATGCCAGTCACTGAGCCCATAGAGTTTTCCTTTGATGCACCAACCTGGAGTCTAGGAAAGAGCATGGCAGCCCACATCACCATGGGACGCATTGGAGAAGTGTACCACAATGATCTCAAGGATACAATCTATCAGATTTGTGGGCGCCAAGACGAGCAATGGGAGATGATCAGTACCAGGAAGGATAGATCTATTGCAGCTTTCATTCAGGAGTTAAACCAGCACATTCGTCGCCAGGAGAACCAGATGTGCGCAGACATGATAGAACTGAAGAAGGCAAAGACAAGGATCATGGAACTGGAGGAAGAACTCAAGGCTACACGCGAGGATTATATGGAGGAAATCGCAACATTGTTGGAGAAGAATGACGACCTGATAAAGAAGCTAGGAGTTTTCATGGGAGACCCAGCACCAGGAGGAGATGATGACGATTCTACTTGCCCGGAGAACTACATCATCATCGACGACACCGACTCAGACCCCAGTAATGATGATTGGGAGGAAGCCGGAGCAGATATCATGGAGTCTTCGACTGAGCAATTTTTTTTCTAGTAGACCACCAAATTAGTAGTAGTATTCCACCATGTATATAGTATAGTCCAAGCACTTTGTAACGATAGTTAGATCGATTGTATGCCTTGTTTGAATTTGGAGTGATATGATTGTGTTTGTCTCATGTGCATATGGGTAGTGTTTTCCCTCTAGACCTCATTCTATCCTATTTTCTCATATTTTCTAAACCCATCAGATGCCTCCGAGACGCGACACCGGATTTGTTTTCCCACCGGAGATCACTCAGTTGATTCAGCAGCAGAATGCCCTGATGCAAGCGCTAGTTCAGAACCAAGGCAACAACAACAACAACAACAACCCACCACCACCACCACCTGTTGATCACTTAGCCCGTTTTCTTAGGATGAATCCGCCGGTGTTCTCCAGTAGCACCGAGCCGATTGTGGCAGATGATTGGCTCCGCAAGGTTGGAAGGGAGCTGACCACTGCAGGATGCACAGATGCGGAGAGAGTGCGTTTTGCCGCACATCAGCTTGATGGACCCGCAGCATCATGGTGGGAGAATTACACAGCCACTCACCCCATTGACACCGTCACATGGGACCAGTTTCAGCAAGCTTTCCGTACTGCCCATGTTTCAGCAGGAGCTATGGCCATGAAGAAGCGTGAGTTTCGCAACTTACGCCAAGGAGGACGTACCGTTGGCCAATACGTGGAGGATTTCAGTAAGTTAGCACGTTATGCCCCAGATGACGTTGCTACGGATGCAGCTAAGCAGGAGAAGTTTCTGGAAGGACTGAATGATGAGCTGAGCATGCAGTTGATGGTGGCAACTTTTAACAACTACCAGGAGTTGGTAGATAGAGCTCTCATGATTGAAGGGAAGCAGCAGCAGATTGAGAGTCGTAAGAGGAAGTATGGACAAGGAAAGTACAGTACAGGAGCTCACCAGAAGCCTCGTTTTACCCCGAACTCGGGAGGACACCTTCAGCATAACCATGGAGGTCACAATCACAATGGAGGGAGCTCGCACAATCATAGTGGCCCCAAGAATGGCAATGGGAACGGAGGAAGCAACGGACAGAACCGTACCAACCCATCAACCCCAGCCAAGAGGGATCTAAGCCACGTTACTTGTTTCAAGTGCCAGAAGACTGGACATTATGCAACTGAATGTCCGGAAGCTAAGAATGGAAATGGCAATGGAAGCTCGGGGAAGAAGCCGAACCCTTTCAACAGGGGACAGGTGAACCACGTTAATGTGGAGGAGGTTGAAGCACAGCCTGATGCAGTAATAGGTAAGTTTTTGGTTAAGTCATTTACTGCAATCGTTCTTTTTGATACTGGTGCATCACATTCATACATATCAAGGGGATTTGTGGATAAGTTTAAGTTGCCCACCAAAGTTCTTAGAACACCTATGTTAGTAACCTCGCCAGGAGCAGAGTATATGGCAAGCCAAGGATGTTTTCAGATGCCATTGGCCATAGGTAGGCATGTTTTCCCCTCAGACCTAATAGTTTTGGAGTCGCAAGGTTTGGATGTGATTTTGGGAATGGATTGGCTATCGATGTATGGAGGAAACATCGATTGCGCCAGTAAGACGATTTTGCTTACTACCCCAGAAGGAAGAAGGATTAAGTATGTATCCCGGCATGTGCCGAAGAGGACTCAAGTGAATTCCTTATCAGGAGTTGTACAGGAGGAAGTGCCAGTGGTGAAGGATTTCCCTGACGTATTTCCAGAGGAGTTGCCAGGCATGCCACCGGATAGAGACATCGAGTTTTTGATTGAGCTTTTGCCAGGCACTGGGCCAATATCTAAGAGACCGTACAGGATGCCCGCTAAGGATTTGGAAGAAATTAAGAAGCAGATTAAGGAGTTACTGGATAAAGGATATATTCGCCCAAGTTCGTCACCTTGGGGATCACCCGTACTTCTAGTGGAGAAGAAAGATGGATCGTTGAGGATGGTTGTTGATTATCGTGGATTGAATGAAGTAACAATCAAGAACAAGTACCCACTGCCGATGATCAATGATCTGTTTGACCGACTACAAGGAGCTAAAGTATTTTCCAAGATTGATTTGCGATCAGGATACCACCAGTTGAAGATTCGAGAGCAGGATATACCCAAGACAGCTTTTACCACAAGGTATGGGCTATATGAGTACACCGTTATGTCATTTGGCCTGACTAACGCACCCGCCTATTTCATGAACATGATGAACAAAGTGTTTATGGAGTTTTTGGATAAGTTCGTCGTAGTGTTCATTGATGATATTCTGGTCTATTCGAAGAATGAAGAAGAGCATAAGGAGCATTTGCGTTTGGTACTTGGAAAGCTCAGAGAACATCAGTTATATGCCAAGTTCAGCAAGTGCGAGTTTTGGTTAAAGGAAGTTGGATTCCTTGGACATGTTATATCCGGAGAAGGAATAGCAGTAGATCCCACCAAGGTTAACACTGTGACAAATTGGGAGACACCCAAGACAGTTGGAGAGATCCGGGGTTTTCTTGGACTCGCAGGATATTACCGGAGATTCATTGAGAATTTCTCGAAGATTGCAAAGCCTATGACGGAGTTGTTGAAGAAGGACACCAAATTCAATTGGACTGAGGAATGTGAGGCTAGTTTCCAGGAGTTGAAGAAACGTTTGGTTACAGCGCCAGTGTTGATTCTGCCAGATCAACGCAAGGATTATGAAGTATATTGCGACGCTTCTAGTCGAGGACTTGGAGCAGTGCTAATGCAGGAGGAAAGAGTTGTTTCATATGCCTCACGACAGCTTAAACCCCATGAGTTGAATTATGCTACACATGATTTGGAGTTAGCAGCCGTAGTGCATGCGTTGAAGACGTGGAGACATTTTCTCATCGGAAACCATTGTGAGGTGTACACGGATCACAAGAGTTTGAAGTACATTTTCACGCAGAAGGAGTTGAATCTCAGGCAAAGGAGATGGTTGGAGCTCATTAAGGATTATGATATGAGATTGCATTATCACCCAGGGAAGGCTAACGTAGTAGCCGATGCGTTGAGCCGCAAGAGCCATGTCAACACACTCATGACCGGAGAGTTACCCAAGGAGTTAGCAGAGGATCTTCGCGAACTATGTTTGGAAATAGTTCCGAGAGGCTATGTAGCAGCATTGGAGATTCAGTCTACTTTGATGGATAAGATCAGAGAAGCTCAGAAGACAGACAAGGAAATTGCTGAGATAAAGGAAAGGATGAGTAAAGGAAAAGCCAAGGGATTTCGTGAGGATGAGCACGATACCTTATGGTTTGAGGACCGCGTTTATGTGCCCAATGATCCGGAGATCAGGAAGTTGATCTTGCAAGAGGCCCATGATTCACCATATTCGATTCACCCAGGAAATACCAAGATGTACCTGGATTTAAAGGACAGTTTCTGGTGGACCGGAATGAAGAAGGATATTGCGGAGTATGTAGCAGTTTGTGATGTATGTCAGAGAGTAAAGGCAGAGCATCAGAAGCCAGCAGGATTGCTACAACCATTGCCGATACCCGAATGGAAGTGGGATAAGCTAGGCATGGATTTTATCACAGGATTGCCCAGGACTCGTTCAGGCTATGACTCGATATGGGTTGTAGTCGATCGTTTGACGAAGGTAGCTCATTTCATCCCAGTAAAGACCACTTATACAAGTGCTAAGTTGGCAAAGATATACATGACCAGGATCGTATGTCTGCATGGAGTTCCGAGGACCATTGTATCAGATAGAGGAACCCAGTTTACTTCAAAGTTTTGGAATCAATTGCACGAAACTTTGGGTACCAGGCTAGAGTTCAGTACAGCCTTTCATCCACAGACAGACGGACAGACCGAGAGAGTCAATCAGATTTTGGAGGACATGCTGAGAGCTTGTGCGCTAGATTATGGATCTAGTTGGGACGACAATTTGCCGTATGCAGAGTTCTCTTACAACAACAGTTATCAATCCAGTTTGAAGATGGCCCCTTTCGAAGCTCTGTACGGAAGGAGGTGCAGGACACCGTTGTTGTGGGACGAAGTTGGAGACCGCCAGTTGTTTGGACCAGATTTGATTAAAGAGTCTGAACAGAAGGTGAAGTTGATTCGCGATAGGCTCAAGGTAGCCCAGTCCAGGCAGAAGAGTTATGCGGATTCTAAACGCAAGGAGACAGTTTACGAAGTCGGAGACAGAGTGTATCTTCGAGTATCACCACTTCGAGGAGTGAAGCGCTTTGGAGTTAAGGGAAAGTTAGCGCCACGTTTTGTAGGACCATACAAAGTTTTGGAGCGTATGGGAGAAGTTGCTTACAAGTTGGAATTGCCCGAAGGATTGTCGGGAGTTCACGATGTGTTCCATGTTTCTCAGCTGAAGAAGTGCCACGCAGAGATGGCTGAGATACCACTGAGAGATACAGTGCCATTGGAAGCGATTCAGCTGGATAGTGATTTGACCTATGAGGAGAAACCAGTCAAGATTCTCGAATATGCCAGCCGAGTCACCCGCAGCAAGGTTATCAAGTTTTGCAAAGTTCAGTGGAGTCACCATACCGAGGATGAAGCCACCTGGGAGCGAGAGGAAGATCTACGGAAGGACCACTCTCACCTATTTTCTAGCCAACCCGAATCTCGAGGGCGAGATTCATCTTAAGGGGGGTAGGTTTGTAACATCCCAAATTTTCAATTTGGAATGTTATACATTAGATCATCATGCATAACATATTTTATTGCATTTTGTTTTGCGATTCTAGAAATTCTACGCAACTCAAGGACCCACGGAGAGAGTTGGGGATTTCATTATTTTCATATTTGGGTTTTCTCAAATATTGAAAATAGGATCATTTGTTTTAATTATTTTCTCTCCGAAAATATTTCATATCAAATATATGAGAGGGGATAATATGACTTCTCCAAAAATAATGAAATATTGGAGGAAAAATATTAGAAACAAATATTTGATTTATTTGGATTTTATTTGATTTTCTTTGAATTAGGAAAAATAAGCGTTTTTCAAAATTGCATTTTAGGCCCAAATAAATGTTCATCTTGTCCGACTTATTTTTAGAGGACGGGGAAAATTTATTTTGGGATTTTTTGAGTCCCTTTAGTATTTCTTTTCTTTATTTTTCTGCACGTCCGATTAAAAAAAGAACCGACCTACCGGGCCGTGTCCGGCTAGGACTCTGGCCCGACCGGCCTTTATAAGCCGGGAGGCCGAGCCCCGCAGCCCAGCCCGAGCCGCCCGCCCGTCCCGCGAAACCCTAGCCGCCGCCCGCCGCCGCCGCTGCCCGCCAACGCCGCCGCCGCCGCCCCCCGCGCCCGTAGCCGCCGTCGCCGGAGCTCCGCCGCCCGTAGCCGGACCTCGCCGCCGCCGGAGGTAGCCACCCGCGCCGCCGCCGGTTTTCTTCGGAAAACCGTGGTTTTTTTTGGAAACCGCGGTTTGTTTTTTATAGATCGGTTTAGTTTTTTTTTCGGTTTATTTATTTCGCGAAAGTTCGTCCGTACGTTCGTTTAACGAACGGTTTTTGTCGTTTAACCGCAGACAGCGAACGTTCGTTCGTTAGCCTGTTCGTCAGTTTTTCTTTTTCTTGGATTTTCCGCGATTATTTTCGATCGCGATTTCAGATCTGTTTTTCGTTTTAGTATAACTTTTCGCTCGTTTATCGGAATCAGACGATTCAAGCGCCTAGAGTTTCGTCTCGAAACCCTCTTTCTGATTAACCAACTCAAACAAGTTTTTGCTACTGTAAAATTTGACTTAGGTCCAAATTAGTAAACGAAGCTTGTTTCTTTCGCCGTTTGAGTTTCGTTGCTTCGTTCGATTTGATTCTTTTTGCAAACCGGAGTTCTTAAGTTGAACTTTCTGGTTAGATCTCTTATTTTGAGTTTTATCCGTGCACCCTTGCTTGATTGCTTATGTATGTATTGTTTGTTTGCGATAGAGTACCCGGAGTGCGAAGCGTGCTACTACGAGTCTCTAGGTTTCACGGATCATCAGCAAGGCAAGTAACACTTTGATCATACCTCTTTACCACCCAGTTTTATTGCATTAGATCAATCCTCAAACTATTGCATGATTAGGATCTGATTAAAATGTGGGTTTTGGGAAGTAGTTGAGGTAGTACCTATTGCCCTGTTTATATCAAACCATTGGGAGTTACTTCTACGTTTGCTTATATTGCTATGCTATGCTCGTAGACGTGGATTGGGTTTGAGTGAATTTTCCATGACAGATGTGAGATTGTTAATTAATGGTTCAACTTAAGGTGGCTACTTTAATTTACATCTGGGTGGATTGAGGCACCTGGAGAACCCAGTGTTGCCTGTATTTTTGGATATCCCGGAGTACCCGTGTGATCATCCTATGGACCGCCACCCAGACTCAAAGGGATCATGAGATTTTCATGCTAGAAACTTCCGTGTGCAGCCACAAGCTATTATGGGCTCTAGCATAGTTGAGTAGGTTACATGACCTCTTGAAGAGGTGGGCTAGCAGATGTAGGGGAAAGTAGGTGTAACTGTCCACCCGGAGTAAAGAGTATTGTTTCTGAAAGACTGTGTCTCGGTCATCCGTTTCTCAAACACCATGTAGTGCGAGAAATCAAGCGGAGGCGATCGAGTCTTGTGGGGAAAAGTGCGCAAACCTCTGCAGAGTGTACAATCTAATCATGGTTAGCCGTGTCCCCGGTTATGGACATCTTGAGTATCTAGTTCTTGGATTATCATGTGAATCTCATCATCATGTTACTTAATTTAATTTGATTGGGTTAATCACGTTCTTAATTGGGATTGAGTTGGAGGTACCTTCTCAATGTTTAACAACCACCATGATAGTTAAATAAAATTTATTCCTTTGTGGTAGGGAAAAATTGGCTTTTCGCAAAACTGTAACCATAGAGCTTTCCACCAGCCAAATATGCATGTAGTGATAGCATTATTCTGTTCATTACTCTCTATGTGTTACACTGGCAGCATATTCCATGTGCTGACCCATTTTCGGGCTGCAACGTATCATGTTGCAGACTTTTCAGACGACGAGTAAGGTGCCATAGGTCGTGGTCTTATACTCAATGATGTCGTTGGAGTTGATGGACTCACTTTATCTTCCAAGCCTTCCACTGTTATCGTTTTTAGATGGCCTTAAGCCGTATTTATTGTAATAAGTTCTCTTTTTGAGACATTCGATGTAATAAGTGTGTGATTGCTACTCTGTTATAAGTCCTTTAAGTACTGTGCGTGTTAGCATTACCGATCCAGGGATGACACTGATGCACAGAGACTAGACTGTTTGAGGTCTGGTCGCTACACCCTCACCTGCATACACAACATGACTCGGGCGCGTTAGTGTCCAGATGTACTACAAAATGCAGAAATCAATAGAATATTTATTGTAGATCCAACATACTTATCATAGATCTATCTTTTTGGCTATAAAATCATCTATATCTATCTACACGAACATTTATGTGATATGATTCGAACATGATTCTTTTTTGCATAGTGCATATAGTTTTGAATTAAATCCAAGAGCAAACATATATCAGACAATGTAACAAAGAACTTACAAAATACTTGATCACCAAGGTCAGATGAAAACCATTATTTTAATATCACTATTCCACAATTTGGTAATTTCCTTCGGTATTTCTCTTGTAAAACATTGTTGTCCAAATTTGTAGTGAGAGTCGATATTGTATATTTCTCCAAAAGAACGTAATCTACCAAATTTTCTAAAAGATGTCCCCCTAACGGTCACCGTGATCTTCTTGCCACTAAAAATAATTTAAACATGAAAAATTCATGTTAAAATCTATTTACATATTTTAAAAATCACTATTAATAATATACATTACTTACTCTAGTAGTAGCACTACGTCATGGATGTTTAAAACATGCTACCTCGATATCCCTCTTTTGGATAGTACTTGATCTATTGATTTCATGTGGGTAGACAACCAAATGATATATGCACAAAAGGTATCTAAAAAATAAAGTCAATGATACTTGATCTTCAATCTATGGATGATCTATATATATGCACATTGTTTATCAATAATTTCCCTACCGTGTATGGTATTATTATCAATACATACAAAGTAATGGTTTAATTAAGTCGTCAACTCGTGCATTTGCACGGGCTAGTTATTTGAAGAAACTAAAAATTTATTTTCAGATAATTGATTTTGCATCGATATCTCCAAGTATCAGAATATTGGAAATAGACTTAGAAGCATACTTTATAAGATGAACATTTAAAACATAATTAAGTTTCTGTAATTGTTAGGAGCCAATTAATATGAAAAAATGTTACATTCTTTCAGCTCATTCATGTTTGAACAGTATGATTCCAATTGTGTCACACAGCTACAGCAAGTTATTTCACCATTTTGAATCATCAACTTCCCAAATAAAATGTATGGCAGACACAAATAGTAATGTAGTTACTCTTGTATTAAACAATAATTTGTGGCAATATATATCCAGATTTATGGTGCAAATCAGGCGCAAAACTATGATAATATTTTGTAAGCATGTGGGTGTAGGTGTGCCAGTCCGACGATTGTATAATCTCAGATAAATGGCTTGAGTATTCCATGATTTTTTTTGTTTTGTCAACATTGGAATTCTTGCTATTATCATCCGAGATTAAGGAGATATTGAGAGTACTCCTTTCATGAATAATATGTCACTCTGTAGTAGATAACCATGTAATAGAAGAAATCAGTACATCCATGAATGGTGAGGACGCATATGCTTTGCCTATATATCATGCATGTATGGATGGGACCAAACATATACTTCAAGCATGATGATTAAAGATGGCATAGAGATTATTTGAAGAACAAAAACACATGGTATGGTGCATCCATTCTCGCAGCTGCAACTCACCATGTCACACTCTATCACTACTCCCCGGTTCTACTTCCTGATGTTGTTGCCCAATTTCCTTGTAGATAGCCTCCTTCCTCTAGTGCTTAGTCGGTGACGCGCAGCCCTAGAAGCACATGGAAAATGAAAATAAGCAGATTTAATAACAAATGTTGTATCTAAGATGTACCCAGTTTTTATTATTATTCTTGAGTAGTCGAAGTTCTTCAATATGTATGAAATCCTATGTAATTTTTCATACGCCAACATTTTGAGGTTTTGAAATACACATGTGAAATCCTTTTTAGCTTGTCATAATTCCTAATTCTACAGGTCCTTATTAAGTAGATGGAGTCCTCCATAATTTCTTGCTTATTTTTTGAAACCACGTGGATTGTATGGCCTATATAGAATTACATATTGGGAAAACTCTGAATATGGAAAACTAAGCAAGTGATAAGTATGCGATAAGTCTACCTTATCTGGGAAATTTGTATCGGTGCTCATAAGTTCAATAGCCAATACAATGAACCACGAGGCTAGATAAATAGTTTAAAAAATACACATTAATCAGAATATACTGGCCCTTGATTTGATGGATCACTTAGAATTTAGAAATTACAACCTTTAAATCTACGTAACATATGTAACACGGTGGGCCTCTAAAAACTTACGTGACATATGTACATGTACGTATGTGGACTCCATGGAAAAACTTAATTATAAGGTTGGCAAAAAGAAGCCCGACTCTATGAGTAAAAGTAACTATTTAGATGTTCCACCTTCCCTCCCCCAACGTACAGCCTATGCCTATGGCGACTGATAAGCGCCGGTGCGCCGGCCTAACTTTCGGCCGGTCAGCGGCCGAGCGTCCGATCTGGATGTCTACAGCCGTTGATTCCTTCTTCCTCCCCGAAACTACTTCGATTCGCACGCGCACAACACCCCCACTCGCCCAGCGCACAACATGGTCGCCGCCCCCGCGTCCTCCATGGCCGCCGTCGTCGCTGTCAATCAGGTTCCAGACTCGCCTCTTGCATGCAACCCTACAAGCAACAAGCAAGGAGAAGGAGATAGGCACCAGATGGATCAAATTCTATTTGGCTAATTACAGTAGCAAGGATATTGATAGGGATTTGCTTTTAACGAAAAAGGGTTTCCCCCGCTTTATATTATAAAGCAGACCACCAAGCATTCAACACAACAGTTTCAAGTACAATAAGTCATAGAATCATGCTGGGGGCACAACAAGACAAGCCCCAAATAAGACTACTAGGAGAAGCTAATCTGGCTCAGGTGGGAGCGGGGGAGGCGGCGGGGAAGGAGCAAAAGACGCCGCCGAGGCACGAAGACCCGCCATGATGTTGTCGATGACGCCTCGGTCGCTCCGCTTACTAAGCGGTCTCCATAGCTGCAAGAAGCCACACATTTTGTAGATCACATCAGTCACACGGAACGGAATCACTCGTTCGATGACTAATTTATTGCGGGTACACCAAAGGGACCAGGCAAGGGTACCTAGCGCGACCCAAATAGGGGTGCGCCTAGTCCCGGGGAGCCGAAAGACCTCCCCGAACAAATCCGGGAGGTTGTCATGGCACCATGTGCCCCCAACCACCTCCCGGAAGCAACTCCATAAGAACTGAGCTGCCGGGCACCGGAAGAAGATGCGGTTGCAATCTTCCGGTACCAGACAAATGGGGCATAGACCATCCCCAGGTCCATTACGCTTACGGACCTCGGTGCCTGAGGGGAGGCGTCCTCTCACCCATTGCCATAAAAAATACGGATCTTCAGAGGGAGTTTGATCTCCCAGAGCACCGTGAGCTCCACTGGACCAGGAGTAGGCACAATCGCCTGGTACAGAGATCTAGTCGAAAATCTACCGCTTGGCTCGAGGTGCCAGGAGAGCGAATCCGGTTCCAGAGAAGGAGGATGAAGGGCAATGCATTCAAGTAATTCGTCCCATTGCGAGAGTTCGACCGCCCCGAAGGTGCGGCGGAAGGCAATCGCGCCTAGGTTCTCTAGGGCCGCGGCCACAGAGATCTGTGGGCGAACACAGATAGAGAATAGAGCAACAAACCGCTCTGCAAAGGGGCGGGGTCCCGCCCATCTATCCAGCCAAAAAAGTGTGGCAGCCCCAGAGCCTATCTGGATGGAGATCCCAATGCGCAGAACCGGTAACAAAGACATTACCGATTGCCAGAATTGGGAGCCTCCAGACCTAGAGGCAAATGCTAATGGTTGCCCGCGAAGGTACTTCCCACGTATAATCTAAAGCCACAGGCCGCCCTCCTCAGTTTGGATCGGCCAAAGCCATTTGGACAGGAGGGCAATGTTCATACGCTTGGAGGAGATGACCCCCAAGCCCCCCTGGTCCTTAGGTTTGTAGATCTCAGACCATTTGACCATATGGTACTTCTTCTTATTGTTCTCTCCCGCCCGAAAGAAGCGGGAGAGTAGTTTGGTAACTTCCTGATGAAGGGATTCATGTAGGCTATAGAATCCCATGATATACATCAGTAGGCTAATAAGGGAGGAGTTCATTAGAATCACTCGAGCGGCTTTGGAAAGCCATCTCCCTTGCCAAGGCTCCATTCTAGGTTGGAGCTTGGCGACTATTGGACGGAGATCCTTTTCCAGGAGTCGTGCATCACTAAGGGGCATGCCTAGATAAGTCATCGGGAAGGACCCCAAGCGGCAGTTCAAATGGTTGGCAATCCGCTGGGCCTCCCCTTGGGAATATCCCATGACCATTACCTCGCTCTTGGCAAAGTTTATTTTGAGGCCCGACATTTCCTGGAAGCAGAGGAGGAGGAATTTGAGGTTTTGAATATCCTCATCTGATCCCTCCACCATCATAATGGTTTCATCCGCATATTGGAGATGGGTCAAACCCCCAGGAGTCACCAAATGAGGGCAAACCCCTCTAATGTGACCCGCATGCTTGGCCAAGTCCAGAATCGAGGCGAGCGCATCAACCACAAGGTTGAATAAGAATGGGGAGATCGGGTCTCCCTGCCGAACCCCTTGGCCAGTCCTGAAGGAAGGTCCAACCTCCCCATTGATGTTAACAGCCGTCTGGCCACTCGTAACTAATTGCATCACCCGGGCCACCCAGTGGGGGTCAAAGCCACGTTTCAGCAACACTTCCCGAAGGAAGGACCAGTGAAAGTATCATAGCTTTATGGAAATCGATCTTGAAAAAGACCGCACGGAGGTGTTTGCTCTTAACCTCATGGATAATCTCATGGAGGGGAAGGATCCCATCTAAGATATATCTCCCTTTTGTGAAGGCCGACTGGTTCGGGTGATGAATCCAGGGAGCAATAAGGGCCGCCCTAGTGGCGTACCCTTTAGCGAGGATCCGAAAAATCACATTGAGGACTGTGATCGGACGGAATTGTCTAATGTCCGCCGCTCCCGGTACCTTGGGAATCAAGGAGATAATCCCGTAGTTGAGTCGGGACATGTCTAGGGTGCCCCTAGAGAACTCGCTAAACAGATCAAGGATGATATCCTTGACCATCGGCCAGAAGGCCTGGAAAAGCGAACCGGCAAGCCATCGGGGCCTGGGGCCGACATCGGGTTCATAGCCTTGACAAAGGTCTCCACTTCTGCAGCATCGAAGGGGGCCAGCAGGGTTGCATTTTCCTCGGGGGAAATCTGTTGGTCGCGTGACCAGATATGGTCGGCCAAGGCGACACCATTCCGCTGCCGTCCCTGAAATAGAGACTTGTAAAAGTCGTCCACTAGCAGGCGGATAGCCTGAGGATCTTGAAACAACTGTCCACCCTCCCAAAGGAGAGGGATGGAACAACGTCGCCTACGGCCATTAGCGATGGCCTGGAAGTAAGCAGTGTTGGCATCCCCAAATAGCACCCAGTTAATGGAGCCGCGTTGGCGCCAAAACTCTTCCTCCTTGGAGTAAATCTCCATAAGGGAGTCCTCCAAATTATATCTATGCATCCATTCCTCCGCGGAGATCCCTGAGATATCTGCGCGGAGGTCAAGGTCCCGGATCTCCTCGAGGAGGGAAGCCTTCTGAATACGAAGATCTCTCCCAATGTTCGCCCCCCATCCCTTCATGAACTGTCGGGATCGTTTGGACAAATGATGCCATTCATCGAGGATTGACATCTGCCTATGGGGCTCGGCGCGAGCCGAGACCCAGTGAGTCTGGACGGCTTCCACAAAGCCTGGTTGCCGAAGCCAGAAGTTCTCGAAACGGAACCGCGGGGGAGGGCGAGGCCGTTCATTCATAGAGGCTAAGAGGAGGGGGACGTGGTCAGAACCAATACGGGTAATGGCCTGAAGAGAGGCCAAAGGGAACCGAAGTTCCCAATCCGGGGAGACAAACACCCGATCAAGCACGCTAAGGGTCGGAGAGACCTGTCGATTAGTCCAGGTAAAACGAGCCCCGACCCTGTCTAGCTCACGAAGACCCAGATCCGCAACCCAGTCATTGAAATGACGCATCCCGGCCAAATCCACCCGAGAGTTATTCTTTTCCTCAGCGGATCGAAGGAGGTTGAAGTCGCCTCCAACCACGACCGGGAGGGTCGCGGAGGAGATCTCGGCATGAAGCTCTGCCAAGAAGGCGGCGGATCGACTGTGATCGGCCGGACCATAGACCACTATGATCTTCCATTTGAAGTTCACGTCACGTTCCCAGACTTCCATGCTAACAAAGTGGGTTCCACGGTCCATGGAGCCCACCTCAAAGGTGGCATCCTGCACACCTAAAAGGATGCCACCGGAGTGACCTGTCACCCCACTAGATGGCAACCAGTGCCAGGCGAAAAGGTGTCTACTAAGACGCTCAAGTTCCACTAGAGAGAACTCAGTGCGCATTGTCTCTTGGATCGCCACCACATCAATGGCCTCCTCGCGCATGTAATCTATGAGCTGCCTGCGGCGGCCATCATGGCCGAAGCCCCGCATGTTCCAAAAAAGAGCGTGCATGATCACTCACCTAACGGGTCCTCCCTGGACCCAACAGTGGAAGCAGCGCTAAGAGCACGGCATAATTGAGCAGTGCGAGACCGAGTACGACCACAGACCTCACCAGGGTCGGCCTCAGGGTGGACACGACCACGGGGACGGCGAGGTGGAGGGGTGGGGGCTTCCGCAGCTGCTGCCGCCTCGCGGGCCCTAGTGGCTGCGAGGTGGCCCTCCAGGATTTCTTTTGCCTGGAGGGACGCAAGCTGCTCAAGGGCCGGGCCCTTCTCGCCACGGAACACAATAGCCGAATCAGCCGCTACCTTGGCAAGGTGACCAAGAGGAACCCCATCAAGACCGGAAAAGGATGCATCACAGAAATCCTCAGAATCAGAGCAAGGGGCTTGGGAGACAGACGGACCTGAGTCAAGGTTGCGGATAGCGGCACATCGTGAAGCCTTCTCCACCGTGTTCGGGGACGCCCCGGAAAGTCCCGACGCCGCCCCAAGCCTGGCACTCTTTCAGGCAGAGGAAACCGGAGTAGAGGCCGAGCGAGGACGGCCCCGAGACCTGGGGACCCTGGAAGACGGGGGAGGGGGCGGAGCCACGGGAGACTCCGGAGGCGATGGCACCAAGAAGTCCTCCTGGCCTGGCATCGGGGATACCAGCCGCGGGGAGGACGGAGGACGGACCTCCATGCTACCCCGGCTGACCTCGCTCTCCTCCTCCTCAGATACGGACATCGGAGGCAGGAAGGGTGGAGGGAGAGTGGCGCCAGGGAGAGGATGCGGCCTCGTCGAGCATGGCCGCGATCGCCGCGATGTCCTCACAATCGTGTGCAGGATCGGCATCGGAGGCGCCGTGACCCACACTATGGGTGGTCGAGGGGTGGGAGGAGCCAGCGGGAGGCCCATCATCCTCCGGATCAGACGAGTCATCGTCAGAGGCCTCAGAGCGGGGAGAGCGGCGATGGGGATCTCGGGGGGAGCACGGAGCGTTAGCCCCCCCATCTGATTCTGGAGCGGCGCCACCTCCCGCCTCCGGGTTGAGGGGATCAGTGGGAGTCCCACCCTCAACAGAGACATGCAGGTCGTAGCCAACGTCGTTGAAGAACATGCGGATCGTCGACTTGAGCTTGGAGGGGTCGGGGGATTTAATCTGCATCCGCACAGCCGGGCCCTTGGGCAGAGAGGCACAGTCCACCGCTACAAACTTGCCCAACATGCAGGACAAGCCCCGGAGGACACCCTCGTCGCGGGCAGGAGCGGGGAGCCCACGAATCTGCACCCAGACCGTGGACAGGGTGGCCATGGCGAGAGGGTCCACCGAGGGGACCGAGATGCGGACTGAGAGCTGGTTGAGGGCGAGCGTGAGTCTGGCGCTATGGGTGCCATACCGAAGGCTGACGGGGTCGGGGAAGATCACCGTGAACTCCCGGTCGGAGATCGGGGAGACCTCCCAATCCCAGTCCGGGTTGAACAGGTGGCGAAGCTCGTCGGAGATGATGGCCGGGGTCGCCGTCTTGTCGTCCAAGACCGAGATGAGAGCGGACATGGGCGGAGCGGCCCGGATCGCGGGGAGGTCCATCTGGAAGAAGCCCATATCGTCAAGCGCGTAACCGAACAGCCCAAGCGCCCCAAAGGGCTGGTGGTCGGGGCAGAGCACGGCGGGATGATCAGTCCTCGAGCAGCGGAAGCAGGCCAGGGGCTGAGTACAGTCGACCTGGCAGTGCCCGGCCACCCCGCAGTTGAAGCACGTAGCAGCCGACACAGCAGGCGGGGGGACGGCCGGAACGGGCGGGTGGGTGACTGAGGAGGCCGGACCACCCAGCTGAGATTGCGCTCCGCGCTTCTTCTTCTTCTTAGCGAACGCTCCACGACCATTGCGGTTGTTGCCATTGTTGGGGCCGACTGGAGGGAACTGGGCCTGGCGGCGGGGAGGGTCGTAGCGCCGGGGCGGGGAGGCCTCAGAACGACCAAACCGAGGTGGCGACCGGGATCGACGGGGAGACGGACGATCCCGATCCCGGCCGCGGCCACGCCAAGAAGAGGGGGAGCGCTCCCGGGGGCGGGCCGTGCGCCAGTCAGAACCCTCGGACGGCGCTGCGTCCTTGCCGCGCACCAAAGCCTCCCGAAGCTCGGCCTCCCGACGCGAGCCATCCGGCGACGGCCGAGGGGCCACATCGCGGCCCGGCGCACGGCGCTTTAGGCGTGGCTCGCCGTCACTGGCATCGCGGGCCATGAGGGGCTGGCAGATGGGGGCGAGGGACGGAGCACGAGAGGCGGTCGGCGGGGAGAGCGATGCGGGGGAGGGCGCGAGGGAGAGGTGGGGTGGCGGCGAGGGGGGTGTGGGATGGGGCTGGGATGGGGAGCCAGCGTCCTGCGAGAACCCTAAGGAGGGGAGCTGGGTTGGGCCGGGGGAGGGGAGAGACCCGCTCGGCCCAGCTTGGGCCGGCCCAACCAAGGAAGGCCAGGGAGAGGGAAGGAGCCCCCCCGACGTGGCCGGCCCACAAGGCCCACGTCGGCCCAGCCCACCACACGGGGGGGGGGCGTGGGGGGAGGGAAGGGTTTCCACCCGCGACCGCAGCGCCGCCGGCACCGACGGAGAGCACGGCACGGCCGGGACCGACCGGAAAGCGCGGAATTTTGGGCCCCCACGCACTACAGCGGCCGGAGCCGAGCAAGGAGGGGCCAATTCCAGCCACGGGGACCGATGAGCGTCGGCAGAACGCCGCCACGAGAGCGCCGCCATCCCGAGGTCGGCCCGTCCGGCCACCCCCCAGTTCAAGGACCGGGCCCCACGACCCCGACGACTAGCACCGCTGCCAGCACCAGGGGGAGGTGGGGAAGGTGGTGCAGATGGGCGGGAGCCGCCGCGCTGCAAAGGACGGGGAGGGGGGAGCAGGGAGGGAATCGACAGGGGGTCAGCGATGAGGGGGCCGGGAGAAGGGATCGCATCACCAGCCGGGGGAGTAGCTGGGAGAGAAGCGGCGACGGCCTCAGCCAGCCGGTCACTGAAACGCCGGGGAGGGAGGCGAGCGCCTGCCGCCGCCGTGGCAGCAACCGCGAGATCCTCCTCCGCAGCCACGTCCGCCCACCGCAGGCCGTCCGCGCGAGGGGCGGGAGAGGACGGGGGTGAGGGTGGGGAGGGCCGTGGCGTCGCCGCCGGAGGAGCCCGGGGGGGGGGGGGGGGGGGGGGGACAGGGGCGGGAAGCAAGCCGCCGGCGAGGGGCGCAAGGACGGGGACGGCGCAATCGCCAGAGGCGAGACGCGCAAGGTCGCCCATTTGGCTCCATAGGGATTTGCTTCACGTACTGCCTCCACGCATAATCGACAATTATGTTGGAAGCTGCCGAGAAAACCATGGGTAGGACCGTGTCCAGGTCCTCCATACCGGATGCTACGGCGGCCACCATATTTCGATTGACATGTTGTCCCAGCCCCGACGCCCACATGGACGCACCTCTGGCCAGTCGGTTCTCCTCCACGTGCATGCATATCCATGTCAATCTTGCCGCATGTATTTATCATGCATACATCCGTGCAAGATTCATTGGATCCAAGACAGTCTAGAGCCAGGTAATGGTACGTTACATAACAAGATCTCTTTCATTTGGCAGATCCATCTATTTCTTTGCAATACAGCATAGTCTCTACAACTTTGGTAGCCTTAGCCACATGGAAACTGATCTGCGGGTATCCATCAATATGCAATTAAATGATTATGTGCTTATACTTTTTTTGTTCCTTAAAATGGATAGCCTGTTTTCGCAAAAAAAAAGGATAAGCCTAATGTACAAAATCTTACAACATATCCTATCAGGCAATGGCAAAAGGCCAAGAGTTAGATTCTGATGCATTAGGCGTACATGCATATGACTGATAGTAGAAGTTGTTGTAGAATGCAGATGTTTTGCATTTAATTTTAGCAAAATTACATACAGTGCGTTGTGGTCATTTCAATATGAGCTATCCTTTGATTTTTCTAATTCAGCGCACGTGCAGATAAGCCTAGGAGCCAAAACACCTCACTCGTCTGTCGCACGCTTTCTTGATGGACAATAATAGATAAATTTAAATAAGAACTGAAAAGAATGAAGCACTGGACTTCAAGATTACAAGGATACTACATAATAAAATGACACATTAGATTGGATATGATGTGCAATGATTGCAGGAAAAAAAACTATGATCTAGCACATGTTGTCAAGAAAATGGCAATGCCGTGATCGAAGCGCTTTTTATTGCAATAGAAGCAAAGAAGACACAAATAAAATAGCATACTAGATTGGACTCTTATTATCCAAGTATTGAAGATATCAACAACGACACGTCTGTGACTTCGACTTTATTAAGGAACTATAAGAACCGTGCCAAGGCCAACAAACATCCCTGCTTGTCGCAGAGTCACGATCGTTTGCAGTGTTCCATGTCATCGCTCTTCTTCGCCATTAATTGCCAACAACTGAGACATGTCAAGATATATAGTTTTCACTAGGAATGATTATTTGCCGACAATTGTAAGCTAGTCAAACGAAGGTATTTAGAGCAACTCCAACGGGCCGACCCAAACGGATGGCGTTTTTGTCCGCTTTTTATCCGTTTGGGTAGGCCGCCCGCCCGCCGTCCGCCCTCTTTTAGTTTTGGGTCGGCAGTGCGCCCAACGGGCCGACCCATTTCATGACCGTGCGCGCTTTAGATCATGCCAGCGGCCATGCCGCCGCCCTGGTTTTGGTGCTCTAGCGCGCGGGGAAAAGCGACCTAACGCGCGCGGGAAAGGTTCGCGCGCGCGCCGCGGCCGGCGCTCGTTATAAGAAGGCGCTCCCTCCACACTCTGTACGCCGCCCACTCTTCTCGCCCCATCTCACTAGCCTCGCCGCCTCTGCGCCACCATGTCGATGCGCCGCCTTGGCGCTTCGGATTTTCACGGAGCCCGCGAGCGCCGCTCCGGCGGCTTCTCCTCCGAGATCTGGTTTCGCGAGAAACGCCTCATCCTCGGCATCTTCGACACCGCAGAGGAGGCGGCCCACGCGCACGACCTGAAATTTATCCATTACGGCATGCACGTCTCAGCAATAAGGTACAATCAGTTCCTATATTTTTATACATGTGGGTATCATTGGAGTACTAATATACCCTCTATTTTTCTTACATGGCTTGGAAATTTTCTAGTTATCCAGCAACCACAACCACGAAATCACTGTCACGATATTTGCTACGTTAATTTGAATCTTGAACCATGGTGACTAACGCCCAGATCTCCTGTGCACAATACATAAAAAAGGAATAATTAAGCAAAGGACATTAAAAATCTAGAGATCATATGATGTACAGCATAAAAAAAAGGTTGTGCAATCAAAAAAATATTTGTTGTTTTGTAGCTACGTATCTATGCTTAGCTCGATCAACTGGCCGTGGCCTCCATTGCTTGTGACGGTGCAAGGATGCTACATGCCGGAATTAAAAAAATATAAATCTGGGGAAAGTGGATGGATGCATGGCGTGGGATCTTGGCATACTCTTTGGACCAACAATGATGGCTGTGACAGATGAAGGGAGGCGGCGCTAGTGAGGCGCTTGCATCCGGCGGCAGCGATGCCACGGAGCTATGCACTATCTATCGTGAGAAGGCTGTGGTGGCGCTAGGTTTGGAACGAAAGGAACTATTTTTCTTTTACAGCATAAAGTAAAGGCTCAGAAACATCACGTCCGGCAAGGGTTTTTTCCGTTCAATCTCATCAATTGATTGTAATCTAATTTTTTGGTATTTCTAGTTTATTTCTCAAAATGTAGTTTATGTAATGGCAAGGGTGGGTAATTTTTTAGCCTTAAAGTAGATCAAATGGTTATGATTTTCTGATGTAAAAAATTAAAGGTTAGATGTTTCTGTTTTTTGTGGTAATTTCTAGCATAAATCTTTTTTTCTGGTTACCCCGTAAAGTACTTTTTATATATAATAGATAGATGTTTTACATTCCGTTGCTACACTCTTAGAATTGCATGTGTAGGTTGATTGCTTGACTTGTGTTAAGTTGCTAAAATCTGCCAAGACTTAAAATTGGGAAAAGACTAGTTTTTTATTTGGTAAAGTAGTCTAATCACCCCCCCTCTAGACATATTTTCGATCCTACAAGTGGTATCAGAGCTTTGGTCTCTATTTCCCTTGGTTTCCATAGTTTTGGTGATCATAGCCTTGGTTTCACAGCCTAGGAGAGTATGACGTCTAGCGAGGGAAATTACCACTGTAGAGGTCCTTATTTTGATGGTACTAATTTTGCTAGTTGGAAGCATAAGATGAAAATGCATATTCTTGGACATAACCCCGCCGTTTGGGCTATTGTGTGTATTGGTTTGCAAGGTGAATTCTTCGATGGGAGAAAACCAAATCATGAAACAACTGCGGAAGAATTGAAGATGCTGCAATACAACGCATAAGCTTGCGATACTCTTGAATGGATTGTACCCCGAAGAATTCAACAAAATCAGCCGTCTTGGGAATGCCAAGGAAATTTGGGATACTTTGATTGATATGCACGAATGTACCGAGTCCGTCAAAGAATCCAAATTGGACGTGCTTCAAAGTCAACTTGACAAGTTCAAAATGAAGGATGGTGAAGGTGTCGCTGAAATATACTCTAGGCTTGCTCTCATCACAAATGAGATTATCAGCTTAGAAAGTGAAGAGATGACTGACAGATTCATCATCAAGAAGATCCTAAGAGCCTTGGATGGAAAGTATGATATCGTGTGCACATTGATCCAAATGATGCCCAATTACAAAGATCTCAAGCCAACGGAAGTCATTAGAAGAATTGTTGCTCATTAGATGTCACTCAAGGATAAGGAAGAGCTTCACAACAAGTCTAGTGGTGCTTATAAAGCTTCATGTGATGCTCCTGCCACATCAAGTGAAAAACAAGTCTTCAATGAAGAATTGAGCTTAATTGTGAAGAACTTCAACAAATTCTACAAGAGTAGAAGTAAAGAGAGAAGCTCCAAGTCAAGGTCCTACAATGAAAAAAGATCTTCTAGTCGTGATCGAAATTGCTACAATTATGGAAGACCCGGGCACTACTCCGATGAGTGTACGGCTCCCTACAAAAGAAAAGAAGACTCACCTAAAAGGAGAAGTATAAGAGATGAATCACCTCCAAGTGAGAGAAGGAGTAGAGATGATCGTTATGAACGAAAACCCTCTCGCAGAAGCGATGATTTGGAAAGGAAGGACAAGTCATCAAGGAGCTACACAAAACGAAGACATCAAGCTCATGTCGGTGAATGGGTATCCGGTTCCGACTCCGACAACCACTCCGGGAGAAGTTATCACTCTGACTCCGAATATACTCAAGATGAAGGTGTTGCCGGTCTTGCACTTGTGTCAACCAACTCCTACGACATATTAGACTCACCAAATGAAGGAATTGGAATATGCTTCATGGCTAAAGGCCCCAAGGTATCACACCTCGAGTATATTGATTTCAATAGTGATGAAGATGATTTGCTAGGTAATGATGATTTGCTTGTTGACAATGCTAGTGATGAAAATTATGATGAAGTTGCTATTAATCATGCTAATCAAGATGAAACGAATGACAATGATAAGAAGGAGATTGAGCGTCTAACTAAATAACTAAACACTCTTAAGTTAGCTCATGAAACTACTTTAGAGGATCATCAAGAACTTTTAAAAACTCATGAGAAGCTACGCTTCGAAAAGCTCAACTTAGAGCAAGAGCATGAGTTCTTAAAAGCAATCAATGATGATCTTCGGAAGAAAAGTTCTTCTTACATTGCCAAGCGTTTACTCTAGTCTACTTGCATGCTACAAGTAAAATCTAGCAACAAGAGTAAGAAAGGTTCTTCTTCTAGTAGTAACAATAATCATGCTAAATCCAATATTGTTGCTTCTAGTAGTTCTCTTGATTCACTAATGATTCTCTTAGCCAAGTTACACTTGAGCAAGAAAATAGCTTACTGAAGGGAATTATAGAGAAAGGTGTTTACAAGAGCCTTGCTAGAAGTAAGCAATTTGAGGTAATTGTATGCAAGCAAGGAAGACACCGGAAGAATCAAGGTGTTGGTTTTGAACGAAAGTTCAATGCCAGTGGAATTGAGTGGGAAGAAGATCAATACCCCAAGACGAAGTTTGTTCCTCAATAAGAGAAGTATGATCCCACTTCCTTCGAGGGAACACAAGCTCAAGATGATCTTCCACCACAATACCACAAGCTAAAAGGGAAGGACGAGCTTCAAGAGGAGATTGATGCATTTGAAGAAGCTCCAAAGGCCTTGGTCAAGTGGGTTCCCAAGACTACTTCAAGTTCTACTTCATCAAGTACGAATGCAACTCCAAGGATTCCCATCAAGTTGATGTGGATCCCAAAGAAGAAGAAGTTGAGAGTTCTTGAGGGTCACTCCGCCAACATATTTCACCCATATTCATATTGGCAAGGACAAGTGCAATCAACTTCCACTTCTTGCACTAGTTCAAGGAGTCACAAACCCTCTTGCTAGTAAGTCAAGGGACAAGGTAACCAAATGTTTTCATGGACATCGTCATTTGTCAACTTCACTCTATGTCCATGGATATCCTTGTTTGTTCCTTGTGGGACTAACCCATGTAGGTATTGAAAGTGCAACTCACTCCAATGGATTGCTCCAAATGATCTACATCAATATTGAGCATCCACATCTTCAACATTTACATGAAGTCATCATCGACAAAACACAAGGTTAGTTCATCCCTCTAAAAGGGGATATCACATCTAGGGGGAGCTTTACTCTAAGAATTGAGATAAAGCAACTCTAATGGTGTGAACACAATAATGCTTTATGTAAAAGTGGTAACCCCACTTGTGGTTAAACGATGAGTTTGACCTATGATCAAATGTTCTCATTTGACACCTAAGTCAATATACTCATATATAGATAACCTAGTCATCGTCAATTGCTTGATAGATGCTAGAGTGTTTGTGCATGCTTTGCCACATATTTCATTTGCTATCTTATTGTGTGAGCATGTTGGTTGCATAATTTTCTCCATTCGAGGACATCCATTTGTTGTTTTGATTGTTTGGCTTTTTCTTTTTGCCAAATGGATGGACAAGAATGCCTAAGTACTCCCTCTAGCTATCTATGCCTTTCTCGTCTCAAACTCTATTCACGCTACATCACAAAGCTTGATCAAACCATATTTGGACCCTCTGAGTGAGGAGCACTCGGAGCCACCGATTCGTCATAGACTTAAACTTCCAAAACCTCTTAGTGCATTTCGGTCTGACCGATTCATCCCATTCGGTCACACCATGTTCATTATGTTGATCTAGGTTTTAATCTCGGTGCAACTGATTTGAACTTTTTGGTCACACCGAGTTGCAGCAACCGCTTGCGATTCTGCATCTCGGTGCCACCGAGGCGTTCCACTTGGTCACACCGACAGAGTCTGGATATATATACCCACAGGCTGAAAATTTGGAAATTTCTCCAAACGCTTCGCCCGCACCTGTCCCGCCCTGCCGACTCATGGTCTTCGAATCGTCTTCTCGTCGCCAGCGACCTCCTGCCACTGGTCTCCGTCGCCGTCAACGGGAATCTTTGCCGCTATTGTCTCCATAGCGGGTTCATTGCCAAGTTAGGGTATGAACTCGTCCCATTGTGCCAACCCCACTCCGATTCCGAGCACAAAGATCAATGCATGTATTCTTGCCACTTTTGAGATCATTCTATCCACTGCAAACTTCGTTGGATCAGATTCGAAGCAAAAATTTAGGTTTAGGTTTCCGCCGAACTCATCTCGGATCGACCAATATTGAGATTTTGGTCTCACCGATTTGGCTTAGGCCATAGCACAAGTATTTTTCGGTCTCACCGAAACATACCAATCGGTGTGACCGAGTTCATTTCTCTGTGAAACCCTAGCAATCTCGGAGTCACCGAACTGTATCTCGGTCTGACCGATCTCGCATGTTTAGACTCTAGAACTGCTTCGGTGTCACCGGGTTTGTAATATCGGTAGCTCCGAAATGCTTTCTGTAGAAAACTAAAACTAAGTTTTTGACTCATTTGTTTTGCAAAATGTCTGTGCTTTGTGATACTCATCCACTCTATCTCAACCGATCTATTCACAGGGTCAGCTTTCAGTGTCAGAGATGTCAGACAACAGTGATAGCCAGAAAAGGTCAGAAGAGCATGCAAATCTGAGTGAGGGCACTAGTCCCCCCAACTGCAGTTATGATGATGGAAGCAGAAGCACCCCAAGCAACCTGCCTAAGGCTGCAACCAGGCATAGGAAGAAGAAAACCTCAGATTCAGAGGATGGGGACTTTGTGGTTGATGAGGAAGTGCAGAGTTTTGTAGGACAACAACAAATTTTCCTCAAGTGGATGGCCTAAGATTTATCAAGCCGTGGGAGGAGTAGGATGAAGATGGTCGCTCTCAGACAACCCTGCAATTAAATACAAGAAATCTCTTGTGTCCCCGACAAACCCGATACAATGGTAAATTGTATAAGTGCACTAGTTCGGCGAAGAGGTGGTGATACAAGTGTAGTATGGATAGTAGATATATAGGTTTTTGTAATCTTATCTTAGTTAGAACTAGTAGTACTAGACTAGAGGAGGCTCCAAAAGTTGTGTAAAGTACCAACACCTCATGCATATATAGGTTAGAGGGGAGATGAGGGGCTCCTTGGTGCGCCGGCCAAAATTCGGCCTCCCCACTTGGAAAAGTGGGGAGCCTTCCCTATTGGGCCATGGTGGCCCAATATTCCTTTCACCACTTGGCCTTTTAAGGCCCGTTGAAACTAAATTAAATATAAAAGACCTCTAACAACATATTATTGTTAATTTAACACCTCCGGAAATATTTTCCACCTATATATGATTTATAGGTAATACTCGGTATTGCCCGATAACTCCAAAACCCTTCTGGTTGACCCCGAAACGCTTTCGGTTCCTCTCGAAACTATTCCAATGAAATAATTTCACAAATAAATCCTCGATACTCTTGCCCTACTAACACTCAGCAGATCGTGATTACCTTGAGCTTGTGATGTAAGGGAACGCGACAGAAAACAAAAAAAATTCTGACCTACGCACCAGCCCAGGACCACTATGAAGATGCATACATGGTTTGATCGGATCGTTACCGACTCATAGCACAGCGGAAGGAGAGTCAATGGAGATCGCTAGTGCAGATCTCCGCAACTAGGATTTTACAACCTCCCAACCATGAGGATGTACTCCCCGGACAGCTCCTCGGGCGGTCCCTCGAATAGCCCTCCGAGAGGCCCTCGGACAGAAACTCGATCAGTCCCTTGGATAGCCCTTCGGAAGGCACATGGTCAGATCCTCAGACAGAACCTCAGGCTATTTCTCGAACTAAGATCGAAACTACGACCTCTCTACCAGGTTGCACACATACGGTGTCAACTATCCAGCAGGGCTTCGCCGTCCAGAACTAGGCCCTACCGAAGACTAGATAGCCTTTCGGCGTACGGAACTATTTCGTGGGGAGGGAGATAGAAAGCCAGATCATAACATGGCATGTGTTTGAGAGAGATTGAGTGAAATGGAGAGCAATCTCCACCTCTATTTATAGTGAGAGGCAAGGGGTATAGGGCACTTGAAAATACCAAAAAACCCTTGGATATTTTCCACCCAAAAGCCACCAAAAGTGGGAGGACACCCCTTGGGAGGGCCCCCCACACCAAGGACGTTTTGGGCAGCCACAAAGGGGCCCCCACCTCCCCAAATTATGCTCCACAACTTTAGGGACAAAGCCCCAAAAGGTGGCTTTCCAAAAAGCCACGAAAAGGGGGTTGTACCCTAATATAGTGTTACACTATTCACTATACTATTCATGACAACTTTTCATGAAATATTTTCAGTGTCTGGAAAATCTAGAAAAAATCCGGATGGTCCAGAACATTTCCGGCACCCACTAAAAAATATCTTGACTCATTTCGAAACATTTTTGGTACGTAGTTTGTCTCTGAAGCGTTTCCAGTTTTACTCTCTGAAACTTTTATGTTGTCACCAAAACTTTTTTGGAAACAATCTCCCGGACTCCCTATCTATTACTTAGCAGATAGATGAAGCTTAAGTGTGTGACCCCATAGGTTCGGTGAAGTATAGGCATGACTGGAACTCTTTCCGATCAATGAGCAATAGCGGAACCGTGGACATCCATATTGATCCCTCTACACACGCGAATGAATATTCGAGTGAACCTATAGTTGCCGTGGGCTATTCCTCTTGCTTCGCGATATGTTACAAAACCCGAGGTGAGATTTAGTAGCATCCCCGTGAATCAACAACTTGTTCACTATGCCAGTTTCCTCGTTACCAGTTTTGTTCTCTTTTCTCGTTCTTGTGTTCCGGCATCCTTGTGATCAAATCACACTGTGTCTGGCCAGACGATAATGGATACCGTAACACCGAGAGGGCCCAAAGAATATCTCTCCATCATTGGAGGAGAAAATCCCAATCTTGAGCTATCTAGTTCCTTGTCATACTTTTCCATGAACCCGTAAGCCGCCGTAATAGCCACCCTTTTACGGATGACGTTTAACAAACCCCAAAGTTCATGAAGCAAGCATGAAGGAACTCGGTACTCTCATGGTCTAAGGAATTATGCAAACATTAACTTTCTCTGTGTTATTTACCATTAACTCGTGATGAACATATCTCATAGCATAACATCAACCGGGCCGATTCAACACAAGTGTTCTTCTAACATTGTGTCCTCAAAGTTGCCGGCATAGTCATGCCCATGATCAGTAAAACAGAACCATCATGCAACACTTGAGCTAGTCTTAGAAGCCAGGCTAGAAATACATTTTACCGTTTATTATTCCACACGTGCATGTGAGTTTCCCTCCGAGCCTCGTGGTTATTGCAGACTTGAGAACCATAGCAGTTATAGCATGGAACATAAACACAATTATGAACAGGGAGATAAATAATAGCATTTATGATTTCCTCTAGGGCATATCTCCTACAGACTCCCACTTGCACTAGATTCAATAATCTAGTAAATGCTAATGCACTTTACACCTATGGCATACCGGTGTAAAATATGCTTCGCTTGTGGTATAGTCTTTGTCCAATGGATCTGACAACTTCAGGGCCGTGTGTATCTTTGCATATCCTCGCGTTTTCACGCTTTCACAAAATTCATATTTTGTGTGGACTTGGCCTTTTATATATGTGAATCACTGGTCGAACCTTGATTCCTCAGACTGATCTATGGAGCAACTATCTACAATAGTGTTCCATTGAACAAAGCCATTTTGGAACCATACTAAGTTCATGAACGAACTATATGATTCAACATCTTCTTTGTCGCTTCTAAAGTGTCAACATACTTAGCCTCTGTTATAGAATTTGCCACAGTAACCTATTTGGAACAATTTCCAACTACCATGCCACCATATCGTGTGCTACACAAAACCCTTAACTTAAATCAAAAATCGCATGGAGCATTGATGAAGACTGTATCGATGCAATTACTTACGATTCATAATCTCTGCTTGCGAGAAAGCATGTCGTCAGTGCTACTTTAGTACTCAGTGACATTTTTCAGTATTGTCCATGATCAGTACTTTGATCACTTTGGTATCTATACTCGCAACAACTTGGGAGTATTGGATATATCTGGTTGTTTTACATACCATGGAATACATGATTAATCCAAACACATGAGTGTGTGGAATCTCCATCCTGTATTTTACTCATCAGTGTCTTGGGACACTGAGTCTTGCAAAAACTCTTCCCATGTGACTTCGGCAAGAATCACTCCTTGGCGTTCTTATGCTAAACTGTTTTAGCATCTTGTCAATATATATTCTTGGCTTAGCCTATTAAGCAATTCTATCTCCGTAGATAAATATGCCTAATATCAAGGCTACCTAGCCCAAGCACTTCATGGAAAAACTATTTTAATGAAGTCCTTATTCGTGTCAAGAAATTTATATTATTTCCAATCAACAATGTCTCAAGCACACAATGTTTTTAGAAATATTATTATGCTCCCACTTACTTTCTTGTAACAACAAGCATGTTCGCTTTCCATTGATGAAATCAAACTCTTTTAACCATTTCATCAAAACAAAGATTCCAACTCCATTTTGCTCTCTTCTGTCCATTGCTAGAACTCTGAAGTTTGCACACTTACTAGTATCCATTGGATTGGCAAAATACTTTAGACTGTATCACATACAAGTTCTAGTTTGTATTTCGATTTCATGGAAATCCTCTCGGCATCCATGTTTCATATCTCATGATTGGAATATGTATTAATTGTTAGTTTAACCCGATCTGACTTTAAGCATCGCTACGCTGAGACAATCTCATCATAGTCAACTCCTTGAATTTGTACCAAGCAACAAGTCGAGCTTTATGGATAAAACATTTTTATCCATATTGGTTTATAGTTCCATTAATATTCGTTAGACTTCAAGTCTTCCGAAGGTTTTATCAAGATACAATCTTCAATCATTCATATGGAAACTATCGGATTATATTGGCATTTAGCCAATTCCGGAGTCAGGGCCCATCAACGCTTCCTTGTGTATCGTAGGTAAATTGTTGTCCAACAACAATATCTCGTTTGTGCACCTGAGAGGTTTGCACATGTTTTGCCTATGCGGTTCAACCGCAAGTTTGACCGAAGTCCGTACATTTTATTGTAGAGGCTTCCGTATCAGTCGCAGTGGGAAACTCTAGAATTGCTTCCAAGGTTTGTTTCCCTTGTCATGATAACGAAGATACTATTATCTCGTTGAGTTGCACTATTCTCCCACTCACCCTTTTCTAAGAACCATTTTCTTCAAAATCATACCGTTCTTTGTGGCAAACTTTTGCCTCAGTATAGTGAGGGAGGAATACCCAATAATTTGGGATAACCTACAAAGTATCACCTGTCTGATTTGGAATAGGTTTGTAAATATTTTACACAAGCCCCATATTCCAAATGTTAAGAAAAGACATAACATGGTTGGGCATACCATACCATGGCGTCATTTCAACAGATCTAATGGCGCTGTTTTCAGTGTAAATGCCGTAGTCACTAAAGCATTACTTTAAAAGTGATAATGGCAAATTGATTTATGCACCTTTGATCTTACCATGTCATAAATGGTTTGATTACATCTTTACGGACATTCCACTCGCGGTGGTGTTCCGGGAGGTGTAAGTTATGAAATTCTTTTCAAAACTCATTAGACATTCGCTAAACTTGTAACTCAAATATTCCTTTCCACAATCTAATTGCAGAAACATAATTTTCTTGTTACAATAATTTCTACTTCATTTTGAAAACCTTTTGAATGATTTCAAAAGATCCAGACTTACATCTCATCAAGTAAATATCCATATATCTACTTGAGTCATTTCTGAAGATAGATAAATCCACTACTCACAACAACATTCACCAGCCTACATACATCAAATTGTATGATCACCAATGAGTTTGTTGCTCGTTCCTTATGGCATGTGAACGGTATTTCAGTCACTTCACTTTTTGGACGAAAGTTGCAAGTGTCAGATGATTCATAATCAAATGACTTCAAAATCCATCATAATGGAATTTCTCCATGCGGGTTTCTCCAATCTGACCAAATGCAGTGCCACACATATGTGGTATTCTTTTAGTCTTGCAACATTTAGCGTGAGTGTTATGGTTGTATTATATTACCATCAATATTGATAACATACATCCTATCCATGATGGAAGCATGACCCTTATGTTATTCATAATACCAAACAACAATTGTTCTTTTATGAGCAACCTTCTTGCAACAAACATTATGCAAATGGGCTAGAGTGTAAAAAACTCTAAAATGAATTACGAAAGTAAATATAGAGGTAATATATTATTATCAATATTCATAACATACATCTCATTCATAATGGAAGTATGGCCCTTATGTTATTCATAACACCGAACATCAAAAGTTCTCTTATGAACAACCTTCTTGCAAGATACTTTATGCAATGGGCTAGAGTGTATAAAACTCTAAAATGAATTATGAAAAATAAATACATAGGTAATACATCGATGGAAGGTATACTAACTTTTACTATGTTCCCAACGTGTACTTGAACCTCATTTTCGGCATGTCTTTTAGGCCATAGTAGTCCTTGCATCGAGTCGCAGCAGAATGCAATCGAGCGGGTATCTCTGTGATCAACTCACAATACCCAAGAATCAGTGATTAACAGTTTAATCATAATTTCCAAGAACTATTTCTTTAACCAGCCTTCCATACATCTATAACTCGTATGACATTCATACATGAGCTGGATATTCCAGTCTCCCTTTTTTTGCCTATATACTTCTAACAGTTTAACTTTCAGTATTTCTCCTACTCTTAGAAGAAGCACCCAAATTTAAGAGTGGCATTAGCCCTGGACTTCCTAGGTGTGTAAGTCACACTAACACCCTTTGGACATTTCCTTTCTCTTTAAGTTGTTGTTTTATTCACCTTCATTTACATGACAGGCGTTCTACTGGATCCCTCTTGTATTAGTCTAATGCATAGTAAACACTTTACTAATACTTTGCAAACAAACATTACTTCAGATATCTCATATCTCTTAGCCTTTGTCTGCATCTGAAAACAATTTACAGTTCCATGAATATCATATAACTATCCCAAAATTTTGAAGTTCGGGTCTCATGGAAGCAAACATATTGCACTTGACCGTAACGGAATTCTAGCTTTTGGATCAAAGGACGAGAGTCTCATCATCCATAGCATTAGCGGGAGAATACCGAAAGCATGCGATAGGACAAAGTCCTTCTCGGCACTCTAGAGGACAATCCTCACATTATGTTACAAACCATAAAGTTTTAACCAGATATTTAACAACTATTAAATTTTAATAGGGAGGTGGAAAGGCGAGCCATTCTTCTATAACTATTACACAAAAAACGCTTAGACAATGTCCATAATTAATTGCACTAAGAATTAAAATAATTAATTCTAAAGTGCGCTCTCACTCAAATCAATATCTCTCATAATTGATTGTGAGTGATACAAGATCCAAATTTCAATTCAACGCCAAGGATGCATCCATCTCAAGTGACGAGAATTTCCTTTGGTAGGCAAACTTGCCAATCACATATCTATGTGACTCTTGTTCATCTTTCGATGGTCGTGTTCTGAGCTCGGGATGATCCCCCGGAACGTCAAGACAACCAAGTGATCTTGCTGCGAGGTCTCAACTCACGTGCCTCACACTTCTCTAATCGTTCGTACCCATGCATCCATGTGATACCCCGAAGAGATAGGTGTCGCGACGGTGCTACACTTGGGAGAACACTAACTACTCGATATTTCAAGTGAGAGATCACCCTAATAAAAACGACTACCGCGCAATCAAGAAGGGTGCATCAAGAGGGGTAAACATCTCAAGCAATTCATAATAGCATGATATGGTATAGCCCTTTCTGACGGAGAAGTTTAGTATTTCCTCATCTTTGGCATTTGCATCGGTGTTCACCTTCGCGAAGATTGCCACCATGTCGATGCACCAGATAATATTGCTATCTCTATAGCTAATAAAATTAGTTCATTACATAAGGTTGACTCGCAGGTCATTAAAGTGACAATCATATGGCTCCAGCCATCATGCCGAATCATGACACACATGTCATCTTAATTAATTTACATTATATAGTCATCTCATACATAATCAAATTAAATATGACGAAGACTATACCACATCATATGCACATCACATGTCATCCTGCAAAACCAAGTTAGACGCCTCTAATCGGTTTAGGAAAAAAATATTTTACATGGCTTCTAAGGTTTTGTCTTAAACCGCAGCTACCAACGTCCATCATCAAGTATGATTATTCAAGTCACAGGATTAACTTTCCGGGGCATATGAAACACAAGATAAAAATCTCGAGCCCCATAATGAACTTCGTCATACGCATGATCCCCATGTAGATCATGTCTGCATTGCCCTTTAGTCTACGGAACATTCATCTTTCTTAACTATGGTGGAACCTAAAGAACCGAAGCACTTCGTTGATATGTCAACCATCATAATCAGGAGCAGCATCGAAGGATCGCGGATTGCCAGAACTTTGTAGCAAAACTCCACCATGCCATCAAGATCAGAACTACGCAAATTTAAGGGAAGCAACAAGAACATCAAGTAATAGATTTCATCTACTACCCGCACAAATAATTTTCAACAATAGAACTCATCTACTACAAAATTATATTGTGCAACACCCGATGAATACATCTCATGTATTCTAGATCGTAACCTGCATCTATGCATAGCACAGCTCATGATGCCACTTTAAGGGAACGCGACAGAAAACAAATTTTTTTGACCTACGCACCAGCCCAGGACCACTATGAAGATGCATACAAGGTTTGATCGGATCGTTACCGACTCATAGCGCATCGGAAGGAGAGTTGGTGGAGATCGCTGGTGCAGATCCCCGCAGCTAGGATTTGACAACCTCCCAACCACGAGAATGTACTCCCCGGACAGCTCCTCAGGCGATCCCTCGAATAGCCCTCCGGGAGGCCCTCGGACAGAAACTCGATCGGTCCCTCGGACAGCCCTTCGGGAGGTGTAAGTGCATCTAGTGCCACCCCTAGTTGGTTTCGGAGTATTGACGACAAACCTGGTTGAGGGACTAATGTGTTTGTGAGAATTGCAGGATAACACAGGTAGTAGTCCCTCATTGATTCGGTTTACCTACCGGAGATGACCCCTAAAAATGTATGAAGACATTGAAGACAATGGTGGTATGCGAAGATATTCACATTGAAGACTACGACAAGAGAAGGAATTGCGTGAAGACTATGGAGCGCGAAGACTTAGTTGTTTCGTTGTTTCCTTTTCTTCTTTGTTGAGTCGTAGGAACCACCGTACTGTTAAGTGGGGTCCCAGTGAACAAAGTCAGAGTGACTGAAGTGATGCTCAACCAAATCCTATGTCTTCGAGCGAAGACAATGAGAGCAAATCTTATCCAGAGCTGGATGAGTCAGCTTTACTTGTAGCCCAAGTCAAGCTGCCGCGTGTGTTTGAAATCTGACCGTTGGAACACGTGTCAGTTCCTTAGTGACCCAGGGTCATTTCGGACAAATCAGGTCGGGTTGCCTAGTGGCTATAAATAGCCCACCCCCTACACCATAAATTGGTGGCTGCTCAGAGTTAGTGCACGGCTTTTGTCGTTTGAGAGCAACCCACCTCCGAAGCTTTTGAGAGAGAGAAATCCTTGCGAGGACAAAGCCCAAACACCCAGAGCCAAAGAGTGTTAGGCATCACTGAAGTCTTTCTGTCCGCGTGACCTGAAGACTTGTTACACTTGAGGACTGTGAATCCTCCAGCCGGTTAGGCGTCGCGTTCTGAGCATCCAAGAGTCATTGTGGATCGCCGGTGAACGAAGTCTGTGAAGGTTTGGAAGTCTACCTTGAAGACTTACCAGAGTGATTGGGCGAGGACTGGGTGTCCTTAGCTCAAGGGGAATAAGGTGAAGACGCGGTCTTCTGAGTTGAATCTCAGCCTCCCTAACCAGACGTACAGTTGTCACAGCAACTGGAACTGGTCCAACAAATCCTGTGTCCTCAACAAGTGACTGGTTCTATCCTCTCCCTCTCTTTACTTACAGTTTGTCTTCGTGAAGTCATTGCCTGATTGCATTACCTGTTTGACTTCACTGCGTGACTACTATTGTTGTTTGGCTTCATACTATCTTCCATCCTGATCTTTACTACCTAGCTGCTATTAGTCTTCGTGCTTTCATTTCATTGCATACTTGACTATGGCTTGCTTAGTGTAGTCTACCTTCCGCTGCATATCAATAGGTTCATTTCTATTGTTTGTCTTTGAAACTTCATGTTTTGAAGACTTTCATAAAAATCGCCTATTCACCCCCCTCTAGTCGATAACTAGCACTTTCAATTGGTATCAGAGCAAGGTACTCCCTTGTTCTGTGTGATTCGGTTTAACCACCTGGAGTTTTAGCTATGTCGACTGCAGGGATAATCAAAGTCTCCGCTGCTTGCCCCGTCTTCGATGGAACTGAATATCCCTACTGGAAGAATAAGATGCGCATGCATCTTGAAGCCATTGATGTCGACCTCTGGTATGTCGTCAAGAATGGCGTTCCCAAGACTGGTGAAGGTGTCACCCCTGCTGATGTCAAGAAGTTCATTCAACTGGATTCTACTGCCAAGAACATCATCTGTGGTCATCTGACCAAAGGACAGTATGGCCGTGTGAGTGCTCTGGAAACGTCGAAGCTAGTCTGGGACTGGCTCTCCAAGGTCAACGAAGGCGTCTCAACCCAGAGAGATCAAAGGATCAGTGTTCTTCGCAACCTCTTCAACCGCTTCAAGAGAAACGACAATGAGAATGTCCAGCTCACGTTTGATCGCCTCACTGACATCACAAATGAGCTTCGTGCTCTCGGCGCCACTGAGATCACCAAGCATGAAATCGTCAAGACACTACTGAGATCACTTGACAGCTCGTTCGACACCCTTGCCCTCATGATACAAGAACGCCCTGACTTCAAGACACTCGATCCGTCTGATATACTTGAGAGGCTCAACACACATGAGTTCCAGCTATCTGAGAAAAGAGATATCTATGGTCCCAACTACGGCCGAACTCGTGCTTTGAAGGCAAAAGCTGTTTCCTCATCTGAAGAAGAATCTGACTGCAGTTCTGATGATCCTGAAGACATTGGAAAGGAACTTGCTATGCTTGTGAAGAAGTTCCAGAAGTTCACTAAGAAGAAGGGCTTCAGAAAGTCTTCACGATCCAGCTCAAGAAATGATGAAGCTTCCACTCATGACTACAAGAAGAGAACATGTCACAAGTGCAAGAAACCTGGACACTACATCTCTGAGTGTCCACAGTGGGACAATGAGAACAACAAGAAGAAGAAGAGCAAGGAATATGATTCTGATGACAAGAAGAAGAAGAAATCCTCAAAGTCTTCTTCCAAGTCCTCATCCAAGTCTTCATCTCATAAGAAGAGCTCATCTGGCAAGGCTCGTGCTTTTGTCGGCAAGGAGATGGATTCAGAGGAGGAGTCTGCTTCTGAGGAGGCGGAGGTGGAGTCTGAGGAGGAGTCCGACCCTGGCGTTGCAAGTCTGGCTCTAGCTACAGCCTACGTTGCCAAGTCCATCTTCAACACTGAAGACAATGGCTCCGTCACCAACGCTGAAGCTAATGACAAGGACGACTCTGCTCCCACCTACTGCTTCATGGCACGTGGTGCCAAGGTAAAATCACGCGATGCTTACTTTCAAACATCAAGTGAAGATGACTCTGATTGTGAATCCAAACCCAGCTACAAAACACTTGCTAAAATTGCAACTGAACAACAGAAAGCTATGGAACATACTCAAAAACTGTTAGACAAAAGCGATGACCTGTTGGACGCTGAAATGACCCGTTCTCAGTCCTTAATTGAAGACATAAAAAATCTTCATGTTAAGTACCAGGAACTTGAAAGTCGTCATGAAACGCTCTCAACCACTCATGAAAAGCTCTCCTATGATTATCTTCAAAGGAAGCAAGAGCTTGAGAAATTGAGAGCGCTCATGAAGATCTTCAAAAAGAGAATGAGTCACTTCGCGCTCAACAGATCAGTTCCGCTCAGGAAGGATTTGAACCACCATGTCTAAAATGCCTTGAGCGTGATAACGCTACTTCTGTTGCTGAATGTTCTACTGCTGCTACTGTTGCAATATCTTCAACTGCTGATGTGGTAACTAACCCCTCTGCTGAGGATACCACTACTATTGCTGATGAAAATGCTAGGTTGAAGACATTGCTTGAAACAGGGATGTACAAAAGTCTCAAAGGGCATCAGACACTGTGCGATGTCCTCAAAAAGCAGATTCTGAACCGAAACCCTAGGAAAGAGGGTGTTGGGTTCGAGAGGAAAATGAATGTTGATGGCTCCTACTGGAAGCCTGAGCAGTACCCCAAAACCACATGGGTTGCTGCAAAGGGACCTTCAGTGGATCCATCCACCTTATCTGGCTTCACTTGTGCTAACCCTATTATCATTGATGAATCCTTTGATGCAAACTATAAACTGTTTAAGAATCAGAATGGTGAAGTGTTTGCCAGGTATATTGGTACTAACTGCAGGAATGGGCCACCTATGAAGAAGATCTGGGTTCCCAAAAGTTGTCTTGAGAATCTTCCTGTGAATGTCATCATGACACCACCTGGGAAGAAGACAAATCCCAGACCAAAGGCTTCATATGGCCCAAAGGCTTCATACAGACAGAGGACTCACCTGAGTCACCCTAACGCCAATGTTTTGCAGGGAAACCATACTCAGACTTATGAATATGAGCGTGTTTCTTCAAACCGCTATGTTCATAAGACTAAGAACTTTTCTGCTTATTCATATGAGTATCATTCATCTCCTGCAAGGCTATTTGCTAGGGCTCCAAAGCCGAAGTTCTCAGATGCTGCACTTAGACTCATTGCTTCTAAGCCACCCCTGAAGATGTGGGTGGTTAAGAAGAATTAACTTTCTTTTGCAGGGAAAGGTCTCCAGCCGGAAATCAAAGGCGTCTGATGCTATTGCTGGGGACCTAAAACATCTTGTAGGGCGCAAGATCAAATGCCCAAATGGTCTCACTATGTATTTTGTTCCTGAATCGTTTGCCAATCATCCTATCAGTCCTAATCTTGATCTGAGCTTTGATAATCCTCTTGCCCGTCAAATGTTTATGCTTCACAATACTCTTGGTGAAGCCTATCCCCCTAACTGTACTGTAGGGTATGACACCTCATGCTTCAGAATGGATTATGGACAGCGGATGCACTAATCATATGACTGGTGATCGAAGTCTTCTCATGGACTCAACCTTACGTCCATCTGACGAGAGTCACATCACATTTGCTGACACTGGTAAAAGCAAGGTACTGGGTCTAGGTAGAGTTGCAATCTCAAAGGATCAGCACATGGATAAAGTGATGCTTGTTGAATCCCTTGGTTTCAACTTAATGTCTGTCTCAATGCTTTGTGACTTGAACATGATTGTGATATTTGGAAAATATCGTTGCCTTGTACTAATGGAATCTGACAAGTCTCTAGTCTTTGAAGGGTACCGGAAAGATGATCTGTACATGGTAGATTTCTCAGCAGGGCCACAGCTTGCCGTATGTCTTCTTGCAAAAGCATCAGAGTGCTGGCTCTGGCATCGGAGGCTAGGGCATGCTGGCATGAGGAACTTACACACTCTCGCAAAGAAGAAGCATGTCATAGGCATCGAGGGCGTCAAGTTCAAGAAGGACCACTTGTGCGGTGCCTGCGAAGCTGGAAAGATGACTAGGGCCAAGCATCCCTCGAAGACAATCATGACGACATCTCAACCCTTCGAGCTGCTACACATGAGTAGAGTAGTGACTCTACTCTCACTACTAGTGCTTGTCTCTATGGCTTCGTCATTGTTGATGATTATTCAAGATATACGTGGGTGCACATAATTCTCTACAAGACTGAAGTGCAGGATGTCTTCAGATGCTTCACCAACCGTGCCATGAACAACTATGGCATCAAGATCAAGCATATCAGAAGTGACAACGGCACTGAGTTCAAGAACACCGGCCTCGACCTTTACTTGGATACATTAGGAATCACTCATGAGTTCTCTGCTCCGTACACACCTCAGCAGAATGGCATCGTGGAGCGCAAGAACAGAACACTCATTGAGATGGCTCGGACGATGCTTGATGAATACAAGACACCAAGAAAGTTCTGGCCTGAAGCTATTGATACTGCATGCCACGTCATCAACCGTGTTTATCTTCACAAGCTTCTGCAGAAAACATCCTATGAACTCCTCACTGGTAAGAAGCCAAATGTCAGTTACTTCAGAGTATTTGGTGCTAGGTGCTGGATCAAGGATCCACATCACACTTCAAAATTTGCACCGAAAGCACATGAAGGTTTTATGCTCGGTTACGGAAAGGATTTGCACTCCTACAGAGTCTTCAACCTCTTTCACTATAAAGTGGTTGAAACTGTGGATGTGCGGTTCGATGAGACTAACGGCTCGCAAAGAGAGCACCTGCCAAATGTGCTAGATGAAGTCCCGTCTAGTGACTCTATCAAGCTTATGGGTACTGGAGAAATCATACCGTCTGAAGCACAGCCTAAAGAGGAACTTATCATTACTGCACCTAATCAACCTGAAGACAATGCTCAGCCTGAAGACAATCCTCCCAACGATGACAATGATCAGCAAGAACAGAATCTTCGTCCAGTTCATCCTCGTGTTGCAAATGAAGTACAGATTGAGAAGATAATTGATAGCATCAATGCGCCTGGTCCACTCACTTGTTCAAGAGCAACACAGCTAGCAAATTTCTGTGAGCACTTTGCATTTGTCTCAATATCTGAACCCAAGAAAGTTGCTGAAGCCTTCATGGAACCTGAATGGATTCAAGCTATGCAAGAAGAGCTTCAACAGTTCAAGCTGAACAATGTCTGGGAACTTGTCAAGCGTCCTGACCCCCGCAAGCACAACATAATAGGCACTAAATGGATATATCGCAACAAACAAGATGAGCATGGTCAAGTTGTCAGAAACAAAGCTCGTCTCGTTGCTCAAGGTGTGACGCCCCCGATTCAGTCGTACACTAATCATGCACACAAACGTGTACGATCAAGATCAGGGACTCACGGGAAGATATCACAACACAACTCTACAACATAAATAAGTCATACAAGCATCATAATACAAGCCAGGGGCCTCGAGGGCTCGAATACAAGTGCTCGATCATAGACGAGTCAGCGGAAGCAACAATATCTGAGTACAGACATAAGTTAAACAAGTTTGCCTTAAGAAGGCTAGCACAAACTGGGATACAGATCGAAAGAGGTGCAGGCCTCCTGCCTGGGATCCGCCCAACTACTCCTGGTCGTCGTCAGCAGCCTGCACGTAGTAGTAGGCACCTCCAGTGTAGTAAGAGTCATCGTCGACGGTGCCGTCTGGCTCCTGGGCTCCAGCTTCTGGTTGCGACAACCAGGTAGAAGGGAAAGGGGGAAAAGAGGGAGAAAAGCAACCGTGAGTACTCATCCAAAGTACTCGCAAGCAAGGAGCTACACTACATATGCATGGGTATATGTGTAAAGGGCCATCTCGGTGGACTGAACTGCAGAATGCCAGAATAAGAGGGGGATAGCTAATCCTGTCGAAGACTATGCTTCAGGCCACCTCCATCTTTCAGCATGTAGAAGAGAGTAGATGGTAAGTTCACCAAGTAGCATCGCATAGCATGATCCTACCCGGCAATCCCCTCCTCATGGCCCTGTTAGAGAGCGATCACCGGGTTGTATCTGGCACTTGGAAGGGTGTGTTTTATTAAGTATCCGGTTCTAGTTGTCATAAGGTCAAGGTACAACTCCGGGTCATCCTTTTACCGAGGGACACGGCTATTCGAATAGATAAACTTCCCTGGAGGGATGCACCACATAACCCAACACGCTCGATCCCATTTGGCCGGACACACTTTTCTGGGTCATGCCCGGCCGCGGAAGATCAACACGTCGCAGCCCTACCTAGGCACAACAGAGAGGTCAGCACACCGGTCTAAATCCTATGGCGCAGGGGTCTGGGCCCATTGCCCATTGCACACCTGCATGTTGCGTACGTGGCCGGAAGCAGACCTAGCCTAGTAGGCGTTCCAGTCCAATCCGGCGCGCGCCGGTCAGTCGCTGACGTCACGAAGGCTTCGGCTGATACCACGACGTCGAGTGCCCATAACTGTTCCCGCGTAGTTGGTTAGTGCGTATAGACCAAATGGCCAGACTCAGATCAAATACCAAGATCTCGTTAAGCGTGTTAAGTATCCGCGAACGCCGACCAGGGCCAGGCCCACCTCTCTCCTAGGTGGTCTCAACCTGCCCTGTCGCTCCGCCACAAAGTAACAGTCGGGGGCCGTCAGGAACCCAGGCCCACCTCTACCAGGATGGAGCCACCTGTCCTTTCAGCCCCCTCATCAGAATCACTTGCGGGTACTCAACGAGTTGACCCGACTTTAGTCACCACATGTGTCATGTATATAAAGTATATAGTATATACCCGTGATCACCTCCCGAAGTGATCACGGCCCAGTAGTATAGCATGGCAGACGGACAAGAGTGTAGGGCCACTGATGGAACACTAGCATCCTATACTAAGTAGTAGGATAGCAGGTAAGGGTAACAATGGTAGCAACAATGACAGGCTATGCAGCAGAATAGGATTAACCGAAAGCAGTAACATGCTACACTACTCTAATGCAAGCTGTATAGAGAAGAATAGGCGATATCTGGTGATCAAGGGGGGGGCTTGCCTGGTTGCTCTGGCAAGAAGGATGTGTCGTCAACACCGTAGTCGAACTGGGGGTCGCCGGCAGTCTCAGGGTCTACCGGAAAGAAGTAACGGAGGGGGAACACAATAAATAACAGAGCAATCAAAGTATCACAAAGGGTAACATGGCAATGCGCGGTGCTAGAGATGACGTAACATAGTAGGAGGTGTTACCGGCGAAGGGGGGAAACATCCGGGAAGGTATCCCCGCTGTTTTGCGTTTTCGGGCAGATGAAATGGAGGGGGAAAGTTGCGTGTTTTCTATGCTAGGTATGTGTGGCGGATGAACGGAAAACGTATCCGGATTCGTCACGTCGTTCTGAGCAACTTTCATGTAGAAAGTATTTTCATCTGAGTTACAGATTATTTTATATGATTTTCTAAAGATCTAATCATTTTCTGACTTTAATTATTTATTTAAATCCAACATTATCCAGAACAGTGAATGATGACGCAGGCATGACATCAGAGTGATGTCAGCAGGTCAACTGGTCGGTGACCAGTCAAACCAGACAGGTGGGTCCAGTGGGACCTACATGTCATTGTCTGGGACACTAACAGGGGGTTTAGACTAACTAAATGGGTTAATTAGTGGGTGGGGCCCAGTAGTCAGTGACTATTTAGTTAATTAAATTAAATTAATGAAATAATTAGCATTTTATTTATTTACAAAAATGTTTTAAATGACGTGGGCCCGCATGTCAGTGGCAGTAGCTGCCACATCAGCGCAGTTGACTTCGGTCAACGTGGCCAGTTGGGGCCTCTAGGCCCACAGGCAGTGACCCAGGGGTGGGCCCCGGTGTGCCAGCTCAGCGGAGCCGCCGGAGTAGCTCCGGCGAGCTCGCGCGCAGCGACCGAACGCCGGCGAGCGTCGAGATTCGCCTACGGGGCACCAAATCGAGCGCGGCTGGGCGCGTTAGAACGGCAAGGCAACGACGCGCCGGTTGGTCGTGGTCTTGCGAGCTGCGGTGGCCGGAGAAGGGCGCATCGAGCTCATCGGCGGTGAGGTGTTTCGGGTGAGCAATGACAACGGTGATGCGGCACGTTCGTGAGCGAACTGAGAGGATGGGCAAGGCGTACGCGTTGCGGCGAGGCCAACGGTCGCGAGCCCGTGACCATTTGGTCACCGAAAGCACGCCGGCGGCGAGCGGAGGCGGCGACGTGTTCGGGCGTTCGCCGAGGTAGGTGCTAAGGGGCACGGGGAGAGAAGCAAGTGGCATGGGCGGCTTCAGCGAGCGGTCCTGAGCACGCACGTGTGCTCGGGTGAGCATGACGATGCCCACAGCAACGCCGGCGAGCTATGCGGCGGAGCTGCGTTCGGGCGGCGATGGGAGCGGCGGCTACGGTGGAGGATCCGTGCGGGGGAGCGAGGGGAGAGACGCGGTGGCTCACCGGGAGCCGTAGGGAAGTGGCAGCGTGCTCGGGGAGGCTTATCGGAGGCGTACGGCCGCGTCGACGACGACGGCCGGGGTCGGGGAGGAGCTCGATCCCGAGGCTGTGGTGGCGCCGGGCTCGATCCAGAGGGCGAAGAGGAAGTAGAGGAAGTCGGTGGAGCAGTCGGGCTCGTCGGAGAGGCACTCGGGGCTCGGTGGCCGTGAGGACGGGCGAGGCACGACGGAGAGGGAGAGGGAGAAGGGGGAAGTGGGTGAGGGGGAAAAGATCTCGACGGAAGCCAGGGCGCCGATGCTGGCGTCCTTATCCTCCCCGCGGCGCCTGTAGCGGCGTTGTCGGCGAGGTGGGTTCGGCGGCGACCGTGGGCACGGTCGGAGGAACAGGGAGGGGGAAGGGGCGACCCAGCGGGGAAGGTGGGCCGGCTTGCTGGGACGGGCCGAGGCCCAGGGGGCAGGGGCATTCTCTCTCTCACCTCCTCTCTTTCTTTTAGTTTTTTAACTTCTGTTTCAAATAGTTTAGGCCAGTTAAACATATTTGCAAATATGTTGGTTCACCACCAATATTAAATATGCATTATTTGGCACAAGATGAACATTTTAGTTTTGAATTTTGAAAACTTTAATTGTTTGACTTGATTTTGAATTTAAATTTGAATCGGTTTTGAACTAGCCCAAGATTAACTACAGTGACAGAGGTGACATGGCATCATTAGCAGGGAATTACTTTAGTCTAATTATCCGGGCGTCACAATTCTCCTCCACTACAAGAAATCTCGTCCCGAGATTTAAGAGGGGAGTAAGGGGGAAAGTTCTAGTTACGATATTCTAACGGATCTTCTGAAAGAAGTTAATCCCTTTCATTGATGTATTCAATTCTTTATCCCAATGAATCATGATGAAGTTGTCGTCCTTTCTTCAAGAACTCCATCGTACTTACAAAAGGATAAGGGGGTATTACAGAAGAACGGACCGCTACAATGTTTGCTTATCTAGTAGATAACATCAGGGAAGGTGGCGGAAGGTAACTCTCGAATTGAAACTTAAGACATTATCGAGAGCAAAGCGAGGAGGTATTATGGAAAGTTTCGAGCGGGCAGGCAATCGTTCGATGCCTGAAACAGAGCGTGAAAGGGGTTCAAAGCAATGGGAATACGTATTCTGTCTGATACCAGAATTGATGATCTCTCGGAAGGTGGCTCGTGAATTACATACAAAGCCAAGCATGAGGAATAACTTTTGGAAACAGGGGGTGTATAGGAGAGTCAGGTTTCGATCCTGTGGAACTGTGGGTTATGGGCCCACCACGTGGGTTAAAAGTAGGAGGAGCAGTGATATCTTGCATGGTCATGAAGCAAGGCATGTCAGAGGATAGCCTGTCGATTATGTCGGCAACAACATCGGTACCAAGGGCGAGGGACGAAGAGGACCATTTTCCTGCTCGTTGAATGAGGCGGGCCAATAGGCAAAGTTCTCGTCCATCGGCGGCTACCGGAATGTCATCAACAATAGTAACAGGGTCTTACTGACCACGTGGTACAACAAGGTGCTTACCTAAGCAGGGAATTATCACAGCTCAGTTAAATCAGATTACAAGAAAGGTTAAACAAAACAATGGAAAGGAAATATGATTATCAGATTAAACAGAACAATGGAAAGGAAAAATGTGTTTAAACACATATTTCAGGGGTATATCCTTCCCAAGGACAAGCAAGGCATGATATCTGTTGACAAGATATAATGTAGAAAACCCTTTAGGTAAGGGGAGAGAAATTTCATGACATTACCCATACAACGGTGTTTGGATAATTGAGCAAGAAACATTTAGCATTGGGCTTCAAATGTTCTTGTTGAAAATCGGAGTACCACAGACATGCTTTGAGATAGCATTGACATGGTCATTGGGTAAAGATCGGACTTTGGAAACACAAAGGATCCATCAACAACAACTTATAGAATAAGTCTTACAATTTCCTCATGGAAGAATGGATAACCCTGCTGAAAAGGAATCTATAACAATAGGGCCTCCGGCCAGGTGTGCTAGGCACGACATCACCTTACTGGGCCACATAAAGACCATTGTTGTAACTCTTGGAAATATGTTCCAACCATCATATCTGACCGAGATTCAGATCTGATCGGTGTTAGGATACCTCAGACTCAGGATGCCTGAGAAGAAAAGGTGAAAAACAAATTGACGAGACAACATTGTAATATTCTCGGGAAATGTACTAAAAAAGAGAGTTCTGAAACAAGAGCTCATCATTAAACCAATGAAGGGATAAGGAGGTAGCTAATGAACTCAGCGACAATTCATCGAGACTTCCAAAAGATGAGTTTCCACAATTATGTGAACAAGGAGATAACATTAGTCAGATCAAATGGTATAATGATGTATGCTCGAGGAAAACATACACAATTAAACATTGGTTGAAAGGTGCACCCGAAATATGGGCTGGGTTGCACGATCAATGTTTAGACTGGTGATTCAATAACCAATAGTCTAAGAATGAACTATCGACCATTTACTTCAAAGCAATAGGGTTGCTAGAAGTTTTGAATTCGCACGTCATAGTTCAATTGTTGGTTTTCCAGTTAGAAACAACACGAAGACCAAGAAAGGATGATGATGGTGAGAAGTATCACTATACCAAGAATTCTTAAGAGGTGGAGTAATCCTCACGACATTCTTGACATAAAATATGGTAATACTCCAATGTAAAGAAGAACAAATGCTGGATAGCAAGGAACTCAAGGTATAACTCAAAACACGAACAAGTTTGTGTTGGAGGGAAGGCAATAAAGTGGTTGATGACAACACAAATCATCGAGGGCAAGGATGGTATTTCCCATCATGAATTCGATTGATATCCTGGAAGAGCTCATAAGGTTGATGATGATCACGACACATTTGTCGAGAGATTTCATGAAGATGTAATCAACCAGCGACGACATCAAGTCAAGGAATGATGAAGCGAAAGGTTATTGGAACCATGGGTACGACACAACTCGAAATCAAGTTTGTTGTTCAAGGCAAAATGATATGATGAGGAAAATCGACATAAGCTTAGCTCATCGTCGAAAATTGTGCTCCGGGAAGAAGGACCAGGTAGCACAGTTAAAAAGTTGCACGATAATGATATAGCCGATCAGGCTAGGAATGACTTGAAGGATTAATAAACTTCTCAACAACGAAGTACTGGAAGTACTGAATCACAGTGTTGATTTGATTCACAAATCGGTGTTCTCGGTTGACGACAACCCAGAACCTGTGGAGTGACCATGACAGGGAAAGGTACTACTTCATCAGAAATTCATAAGATGTAGTGTAATGGGTTGATATCCTCGAGATACCAGGGGGTATTACTCAAGGTAGATCAAAATAGAGGTTGGGCAGGCGTATTGATCTGCAGCAGGCAAGTACTTAAACTTGTCCGATAAAAGGATCAAAGATGATCAATCATGTTCGGAACCACGTTTGCAAAGGACCAACATGGATACAAGATGAACTTATAACAAGGGGACCATTATTAATTCAAGAAGCTTCCATGGTAAGTTCCACATCGGGTCCATGGGCATGAACACAAAGTTCAAGGTCGACTCCCACTTCTCCAATACACAACTTTTCATTTACTGCTCTCAGTTAAGAATGTTTAGAGTTTGAAAGTTTAACTGGCAGAATACAAGAAGGTTATGACCCATGAAGACTTTTGGGTTCACACAAATTAAGGAAGGTATATGTTCAACCCATCGGGACATCTTAGAAACATATACCACAACTTCAGGAGAAATTTATACAAGCTCGAAAGTAGAGAATTGTTGAGAAAGCAGAGGATACAATCTACCAAAGGCATTATGTATCCGAGGAAAGGCTCACAAGGTTATTGAATATGAAGGACGCTGTCAGATAAAATCCAACAAGGGATCTGATGTGAGCATTGGTACTCAACCAGAAGAAGAAAGAATGCAAGGAGATAAAATCATAGAAACAACTGACTAATTCAAAGCTCAAATGTAAAGGAATAATGATTTCCAAATCAAGGGATCAGAAGCAAACGCTCTGATTAACAATGGATAAGTCGAATAGACTTAGGTGTACATTCAACGACAACTTGATTGGTCGAGGACCAGCTTATGTTCAAAATGACGTTTGAGCCAGAAGGATGAATTCTAGGATCTGATTAAGGATTGCGAGCATTCGCAACCTATCGAATCAAGTGACTTGAAATGATAGTGACAGAGGATGTCAACGGAGATTACTAGAAGTATGGAATTAACCATAATGCAGGAAGGCAAGGAAATCAAGAGCAATGGGCTGCTGAGGATCCTTAGAAAATTGAATGGTATTCCGAGTACTTTTGTGAAACACATGAACAGCTAGGGATGAGCGGATACTCGGCAAGTGCGAGGAATTATCCGTAGGGGTATTTATGTGATAAGGAACTGCAAGGCAGTAGGCACAAAATTATACCCGGAACAATAGAGAGAATTTCAGGGTATCTTGTAATAACAAGATCGACTAGGAATAAAAGTAAGAACGACAGGTGTAAGTATTTATCCATAGGGATATTTCCATGGTAGGGATTTGCAAAAGCAACGGGCACAAGGTCTTGAGAGAATATCAGAGAGTATATTCAAAATCTTCTGGTGCAGCAAGTAGACATCTGGAGTGAGGGGCTCTCCGGGAGGAGGTAGTTACGAGAACCTAGAGTCAAAGTTAGTAAAATCATTTCACCCGAATAGAAGAGAGGTCAGAGTCCCAGAGTATAGGTCGAGGAATAAAAGATTCTAATACCACCCAATGGCGACGTGGGCCCGTAAGACACACAGCCATGTTAGTAAAAGTTTTTGCAATGTCTAGACTCGACTTCGGCCAAGGAGTGTGGAAGGGGCATTCCTACAGGCAGTCGGCTTTGATACCAACTTGTGACGCCCCCGATTCAATCGTACACTAATCATGCACGCAAACATGTACGATCAAGATCAGGGACACACGGGAAGATATCACAACACAACTCTAAAACATAAATAAGTTATACAAGCATCATAATAAAAGCCAGGGGCCTCGAGGGCTCGAATACAAGTGCTCGATCATAGACGAGTCAGCGGAAGTAACAATATCTGAGTACAGACATAAGTTAAACAAGTTTGCCTTAAGAAGGCTAGCACAAACTGGGATATAGATTGAAAGAGGCGCAGGCCTCCTGCCGGGGATCCGCCCAACTACTCCTGGTCGTCGTCAGCGGCCTGCACGTAGTAGTAGGCACCTCCAGTGTAGTAAGAGTCGTCGTCGACGGTGGCGTCTGGCTCCTGGGCTCTAGCATATGGTTGCAACAACCAGGTAGAAGGGAAAGGGGGAAAAGAGGGGGAAAAGAGGGAGAAAAGCAACCGTGAGTACTCATCCAAAGTACTCGCAAGCAAGGAGCTACACTACATATGCACGGGTATATGTGTAAAGGGCCATCTCGGCGGACTGAACTATAGAATGCCAGAACAAGAGGGGGATAGCTAATCCTGTCGAAGACTACGCTTCAGGCCACCTCCATCTTTCAGCATGTAGAAGAGAGTAGATGGTAAGTTCACCAAGTAGCATCGCATAGCATAATCCTACCCGGCGATCCCCTCCTCGTGGCCCTGTTAGAGAGCGATCACCGGGTTGTATCTGGCACTTGGAAGGGTGTGTTTTATTAAGTATCCGGTTCTAGTTGTCATAAGGTTAAGGTACAACTCCGGGTCATCCTTTTACCGAGGGACACGGCTATTCGAATAGATAAACTTCCCTGCAGGGGTGCACCACATAACCCAACAGGCTCGATCCCATTTGGCAGGACACACTTTTCTGGGTCATGCCCGGCCGCGGAAGATCAACACGTCGCAGCCCTACCTAGGCACAACAGAGAGGTCAGCACGCCGGTCTAAATCCTATGGCGCAGGGGTCTGGGCCCATCGCCCATTGCACACCTGCACGTTGCGTACGCGGCCGGAAGCAGACCTAGCCTAGTAGGCGTTCTAGTCCAATGCGGCACGCGCCGCTCAGTCGCTGACGTCACGAAGGCTTCGGCTGATACCATGACGTCGAGTGCCCATAACTGTTCCTGCGTAGTTGGTTAGTGCGTATAGACCAAATGGCCAGACTCAGATCAAATACCAAGATCTCGTTAAGCGTGTTAAGTATCCGCGAACGCCGACCAGGGCCAGGCCCACCTCTCTCCTAGGTGGTCTCAACCTACCCTGTCGCTCCGCCACAAAGTAACAGTCGGGGGCCGTCAGGAACCCAGGCCAGCCTCTACCGGGATGGAGCCACCTGTCCTTTCAGCCCCCTCATCAAAATCGCTTGCGGGTACTCAACGAGCTGACCCGACTTTAGTCACCACATGTGTCATGTATATAAAGTATATAGTATATACCCGTGATCACCTCCCGAAGTGATCACGGCCCAGTAGTATAGCATGGCAGACGGACAAGAGTGTAGGGTCACTGATGGAACACTAGCATCCTATAGTAAGCAGTAGGATAGCAGGTAAGGGTAACAATGGTAGCAACAATGACAGGCTATGCAGCAGAATAGGATTAACCGAAAGCAGTAACATGCTACACTACTCTAATGCAAGCTGTATAGAGAAGAATAGGCGATATCTGGTGATCAAGGGGGGGAGGGGCTTGCCTGGTTACTCTGGCAAGAAGGACGTGTCGTCAACACCGTAGTCGAACTGGGGGTCGCCGGCAGTCTCAGGGTCTACCAGAAAGAAGTAACGGAGGGGGAACACAATAAATAACAGAGCAATCAAAGTATCACAAAGCGTAACATGGCAACGCGCGGTGCTAGAGATGACCTAACATAGTAGGAGGTGTTACCGGCGAAGGGGGGAAACATCCGGGAAGGTATCCCCGGTGTTTTGCCTTTTCGGGCAGATGAAACGGAGGGGGAAAGTTGTGTGTTTGCTATGCTAGGGATGTGTGGCGGACGAACGGACTACGTATCCGGATTCATCACGTCGTTCTGAGCAACATTCATGTAGAAAGTATTTTCATCCGAGTTACGGATTATTTTATATGATTTTCTAAAGATCTAATCATTTTCTGACTTTAATTATTTATTTAAATCCAACATCATCCAGAACAGTGAATGGTGATGCAGGCATGACATCAGAGTGATGTCAGCAGGTCAACTGGTCGGTTGACCAGTCAAACCAGACAGGTGGCTCTAGTGGGACCTACATGTCATTGTCTGGGACACTAACAGGGGGTTTAGACTAACTAAATGGGTTAATTAGTGGGTGGGGCCCAGTAGTCAGTGACTATTTAGTTAATTAAATTAAATTAATGAAATAATTAGCATTTTATTTATTTACAAAAATGCTTTAAATGACGCGGGCCCGCATTTCAGTGGCAGTAGCTGCCACATCAACGCAGTTGACTTCGGTCAACGTGGCCAGTTGGGGCCCCTAGGCCCACAGGAAGTGACCCAGGGGTGGGCCCCGATGTGCCAGCTCAGCGGAGCCGCCGGAGTAGCTCCGGCGAGCTCGCGCGCAGCGACTGAACGCCGGTGAGCGTCGGGATTCGCCTACGGGGCACCAAATCGAGAGCGGCCGGGCGCGTTAGAACGACAAGACGACGACGCGCTGGTTGGTGGTGGTCTTGCGAGCTGCAGTGGCCGGAGAAGGGCGCAGCAAGCTCATCGGCGGCGAGGTGTTTCGGGTGAGCAACGGCAACGGTGATGCGGCGCGTTCGTGAGCGAACTGAGAGGATGGGCAAGGCGTACGAGTTGCGGCGAGGCCAACGGTCGCGAGCCCGTGACCATTTGGTCACCGAAAGCACGCCGGCGGCGAGCGGAGGCGGCGACGTGTTCGGGCGTTCGTCGAGGTAGGTGCTAAGGGGCACGGGGAGAGAAGCAAGTGGCATGGGCGGCTTCAGCGAGCGGTCCTGAGCACGCTCGTGTGCTTGGGTGAGCATGATGATGCCCACAGCAACGGCGGCGAGCAATGCGGCGGAGCTGCGTTCGGGCGGCGATGGCAGCGGCGGCTACGGTGGTGGATCCGTGCGGGGGAGCGAGGGGAGAGACGCGGTGGCTCACCGGGAGCCGTAGGGAAGTGGCAGCGTGCTTGGGGAGGCTTATCGGAGGCGTACGGCGGCGGCGATCGACGACGGCCGGGGTCGGGGAGGAGCTCGATCCCGAGGCTGTGGTGGCGCCGGGCTCGATCCAGAGGGCGGAGAGGAAGTAGAGGAAGTCGGTGGAGCAGTCGGGCTCGTCGGAGAGGCACTCGGGGCTCGGTGGCCGCGAGGACGGGCGAGGCACGGCGACGAACGCGTCGGCCTCCTCTCCAAAACGAAGGAGAGGGAGAGGGAGAGGGAGAAGGGGGAAGTGGGTGAGGGGGAAAAGATCTCGACGGAAGCCAGGGTGCCGATGCTGGCGTCCTTATCCTCCCCGCGGCGCCTGTAGCGGCGTTGTCGGCGAGGTGGGTTCGGCGGCGACCGTGGGCAGGGTCGGAGGAACAGGGAGGGGGAAGGGGCGACCCAGCGGGGAAGGTGGGCCGGCTTGCTGGGACGGGCCGAGGCCCAGGGGGCAGGGGGGCTTTCTCTCTCTCACCTCCTCTCTTTCTTTTAGTTTTTTTGTTAACTTCTGTTTTAAATAGTTTAGGCCAGTTAAACATATTTGCAAATATGTTGGTTCACCACCAATATTAAATATGCATTATTTGGCACAAGATGAACATTTTAGTTTTGACTTTTGAAAACTTAATTGTTTGACTTGATTTTGAATTTAAATTTGAATCAGTTTTAAACTAACCCAAGATTAACTACGGTGACAGAGGTGACGTGGCATCATTAGCTGGGAATTACTGTAGTCTAATTATCCGGGCGTCACACAAGGATACACTCAAGTTGAAGGAATTGACTTCGATGAAACATTTGCTCCTGTGGCTAGGCTTGAAGCTATTCGCATATTGCTCGCCTATAACCATCACAACATCTTGCTGTATCAAATGGATGTGAAGAGTGCATTTCTCAACGGCAAGATTGAAGAAGAAGTGTATGTTGCACAACCTCCTGGCTTTGAAGATCCAAAACATCCTGATATGGTGTACAAGCTAAACAAGGCACTGTATGGCCTCAAACAAGCCCCTCGCGTTTGGTATGACACACTCAAAGACTTCCTGGAGAGCAAAGGCTTCAAACCTGGTTCCCTGGATCCCACACTCTTCACGAAGACATATGATGGTGAACTGTTTGTGTGCCAAATATATGTGGATGACATTATCTTCGGCTGCACCAACCAGAAATACAGTGATGAGTTTGGACACATGATGCAAGAGAAATATTAGATGTCCATGATGGGTGAGCTGAAGTTCTTCCTTGGTCTTCAAATTCATCGGCAAATAAATGGCATCTTCATATTTCAAGATAAATACCTCAAAGATTGCATGAAGAAGTTTGGAATGCAAGACTGCAAAGGTTACACGACGCCAATGCCAACCAAGAGTCATCTAGGTCCTGACGCCAATGGTAAAGAGTTCGATCAAAAGGTATACCGCTCCATGATTGGTTCTTTACTTTATTTATGTGCATCTAGGCCAGATATTATGCTTAGTGTTTGCATGTGTGCTCGATTCCAAGCGGCACCAAAGGAATCGCATCACTTAGCTGTGAAGCGAATTCTTCGATATTTGGCTTACACCCCAACATTAGGATTATGGTATCCAAAGGGCTCAGAGTTTGATCTAGTTGGATTCTCGGATGCTGATTATGCTGGTGACAAGGTGGATCGCAAGTCTACATCAGGCACATGTCACTTTCTGGGACGATCACTTGTCTGTTGGTCTTCAAAGAAGCAGAACTGTGTATCACTCTCCACTGCTGAATCTGAATACATTGCTGCTGGATCTTGCTGCACTCAGCTTCTATGGATGAAGCAAACACTCAAGGACTATGGCATCCATCTGAAACAAGTACCACTCTACTGTGACAATGAAAGCGCCATCAAAATTGCCAACAACCCAGTTCAACACTCGAAGACAAAGCACATTGAAATTCGTCATCACTTTCTCAAAGATCATGTCATGAAGGAAGATATTGATATCATACACGTCAACACTGAAGAGCAACTGGCAGATATCTTCACAAAGCCCTTGGATGAGAAAAGGTTTTGCAAGTTACGGTGTGAGCTAAATATCTTGGAATCCTCAAATGTCCTGTGGTCAGGCACACATCCTAACACTTATGCATGTTGATGACTTAGATGTGCAACACACGAAGTAAAGTATATCTTCAATCAATGAAGACTTACATTCTAAGTGTGAATACATTAACGCGGAATTTGACTTCGGAGCGCCACGATAATTGTGCACCGTGTCTGGGTCTAATACTTCCTATACGGTGGGTAACGCCACCACCAAATTCTTCTGTTTGAAGTGTTTTCTCATGGCGTTACATTTGCTATGTCTTCGCATTTGGTTTGGCTTCAATTTCAACATGTCTTCTTGATTATCTTCACTATGTTGATTTGGTTGTATTCTGATATACATACATATATTAGTGTTTTGTCCTCTACAGCATTCACTTATAGCTATGTCTTCTCGTTTGAATCTTTTGAACTAAGTGAATGTGATCGGACCCTAACCTCTCTATGCTTTCTACCTCAAACTCCATCTATCCAAATCATATGCATTCTGTTGAAACTGTCGAATGTCTTCTCTGCGTCCTTGTCAGCAGAAGATACAGAGACAAACATTAAATTTATTTTAAATGTTCAATTCTTATTGTCTGAAACCTGGAGAAGCCGGAACGGCCATCCGACAGTCCAGGCGGGCGTGGGAATGTGGGACAACTCCCAATGTGTTGCATGTTCGCCACGTGTCCCTCAGATGTGAACCGGCAGGGGCACCTGCGTAATTGCGCTGTGCCGTCCCTTTCCCTATAAATACCCGTCCAATCGCGGTCAAAATCCTTCTTCCACCTCTCCACCTCGACAAACCCTAGTGCCACCGCTAGCTCTCGACGACGCCGGTGACGAAGCGCTTAGCTGCCGCGACCTCTCCGACGCCGTCTTCATGCCGGCCGCGGACATCATCTTCTCCGCCGCCGCCGTAGGTGTCCTCCATCACCAAGTTAGGGCACGGAAGATCGAACTGCTCAGCCTCATCTTCTACTCCGTCTAGCAGTTCATCGTGTGGTAAATTAAAACCCTCTTTTTACTGTCTTTTTGATCCTATAGATTCATCCTTTCTACCAAAAGTGGTTTCTGCCTCCACAAATTTGGATCTATCCTGTCTGCATCTCATATATTACCTAGTATATTCACTTATGCTTCACACATAGTTAGATTCCTCACTTGTACTTATTCTTGGATTCGTACAAATCTGGAACCAACTCTCAACATATAAGTGAATGTCTTCGCGCTATGAGGTCAATGTCTTCTAAACTGATTTATCTTCAAAATCTTCTGAGAATGCATATGACCTCTTCCCCTTCCCTCGCATCTCTAATGTTGTCACAGGTACATGTCCGTGGGAGAATCCCTTGGTTCTCATAGTCTGCATTCATTTGCAGAATTCTTACAGCATCACATCAACTCTCCCGAAGCCAGTTCCTGTCTGACCAGCAGATGGAAGCCTTTGACAGTGTTGAAGCCATTCAGTCTGAACCTCATGGCAACAGAGAAGTCTGCAAGGAAGGGTGGCAGACACCGCCGTGGGAACACCTCAAGAGATTTGCCTCCTGACCTCTATGAGCTGTACAAGACAGATCCAGAGGAGGACTACAATCAGCGAAAAACCCGAATCCAATGGATTCGAAGATATTGGGCAGAACAATGGTACAAGTACAGGTTCGTGACCCAGGAATATGCAGAGAAGAATGCCATCAAGCGACCCTGGGGAGACATCTTGTACAAAAATCTTCCACCCAGGTCCAGGGCTGAAGCCATTGATCAAGGCTTCTACCCTTGCATGGTCCGTGGACCACAGCCTGTAGATGCCGACCCATCTTCACTGCTATGGTGTCGTGACGACAATCTGTTCAAGCGCAACTTCTAGTTTGCCAAGAACTCGGCCAAAGAAAACAAGAAGTCGCGGGGATTAGACTTCAATCCAGGCCTCTCCGCTCCTCGTGCCGATGGCACACGCGAAGCTGAACCCAATCTTGTTGGGCCCTTCTACAACCTAGGAGGTCTCATCACTCATATTATGGTTCAAGGGACAGCCGTGGATGAACCTGCAGACGACGTTGATTCTGACGAAGCGCCTGCACCACCGAAGCCAAAGAAGCTGAAGAAACCTAAAGCTTCGAAGCCTTCCCCTGCACCAAAAGCTTCGCGAGTGAAGCCTCTGGCCACTACTCCTCCTACACCAAGTGTGCAGTCTGAAGATCTCTCACGCGTCTCCAAGTCTGAGAAGAAGAAAAAGAAGTCTATGCACACCACTAGTCTAGCTCTGACCCCTGCTGCTGTTCTGAGGAACGATAATGATGCCATTGATCTGTCAAGTGACGACGATCTTGCTGATGACGCTCTTGAGCAGCTGATAAAGAGCAAGCAAGAGGCGGAAATCTTCAATGATTTGCCTCTCTTTGATGTGGAAGTATTGAACAACTTCATTGATGAGTGGTTTGACACCCCCAATCTCAGCTTTGACGATCTACAACTTCCCATTGGCCTAAGCGTCTCCTTCCATGGAGCCATTGCTCCTGAGCTGGCTCTTGCTCAGAGAATAGTTGAGCTGAAGCATAAGATCGATTATGAAAAGGCTCAGTTCAAGAAGTACATGGCCAAGCTCAGCGTGGCAGATGTCCGAAACTTCAAGGTCATGCTGCATGAGCTCAAGGAAGCGTTTCACAAGAAACATGAAGAAGCCAAAGGTTCTCGTGAGCGCATGCAGATTCTAGCTGCCAAGTGTGTTCAAGCTTACAATGAAGCTGAGAAGCGCAAGGCACTTGGGCGTCCTGGCATCGACCCTAAGATGGCTGCCAAGCAGAAGAAGAAGCCATCTGTGGACCAAGCTGAACCATCCAGGCGGGAAGAACCTCGCATTGTCTTCCCAGCCAGTATGACAGGCCTGAAGCCTAAGGTCCCCACAGTGGCTTCAGAGCTTCAGAAGACAAGGGCAGCTGAAGCCAAGGCCGGAAAGCGCAAGACCAAGAACATCACTGATGATGCTCCACCCACCAAGAAGCGCAAGACCAAGAAGAGAGATCGGGCTGCTCCCACAGAGACCCTTGTAGTCGAGCCAATTTCTATTGCTCGTCCTGAATCTGCACAACAAGAACGTCGAATGATAGTTCATGAGCCTGCTTCCACAGAGGCTCCTGCAGCTGAAGACATTCCAGCTGTTGACCCCACCGCAGTTGAAGACATTGGTCATCATGACAATGTTGAAGATGATGAAGTCCTTCCTCAGATCGAGCACAACGTGGTATCATCACCTGTTCTTACAAACAGCGAACTCATTAGCATTGGTCGTCCATTGACGCCAATTGCTCAGGATGACTCATGGGCTGATCACCCACAAGAATCCCCCCGTCAAGAAGAAACACCAGTTACTCCCCCAACACAGGTCACCACTCCGATGATTGAAGATGAAGACTTTGTGGCCCAACCAACTCCATCTCCACAAGCGTCGCCATTGTTTCGCAGGCTTCGCAAAGAACCAAGGCCACAGGTCACTCTGTCAAGTGTTCCAGAAGGAGAAGAGCGCCAATACGTTTCACGCCAAGTTTTTCCTGAAGCCTCTCCAATTGTGAACAACCCCGAGACTGAAGCCAATATGGCTGAAGATATTCCGGCTGCATCAACCGATGACCAAGAAGAACCAAGAGAAGAAGAAGAAGAACGTGTTGCTACACCCCAACCAACCAAGTTGTTCTCGAGGAGAACGTGTCTGACCCTCCAGCTACTCAAGTGGAGGTTAACAACATTGAGGCGACCACCAACACCAACACTGAAGCCAATGACGTAGTCATGGCTGAAGCTAATGTGGTGCCTGAAGTCAATGTGGTGCCCGAAGTGATAGCACCTGAAGTCAATGCCACTGCCACTGATCCTGTACCGCCTCCATGGCCACATACTATTGAGCAAGCATACAACTATGGTCAGCTGGTCACTGTTAGATGGCCTATTCTGGTTCCTTCTCCTGCTGCTGGTCCGCAATTTGACTATCATGTCGAGCACAGACCACAGGTCCAGAAGCCAAAGCCAAGACTGCCCAGGTTTCCAGGTACTGCCACTTCACGAGGGTCCTTCAATGCAAATGGCTTCATTGAGCACAACACTTTCTTTGATAGGGCCAAGAACCCCTATTCCAAGCCAAGGATTTCATCAGATCGGTTATGGAGCTATCAGCAGCGCAGTTATTACTCATGTGTTCTTTATGATCAAGGGCGCATCTTCCCGCATATGCGTCTTGACTGTGAAGCCATTGCTGGACTGCCATGCCTTGAAGAAGCCCTTGACTGCTTCCGTGATGCTGGACTGCTGAACTTTGTGACTGATAAGGAGCATTGGAATGAAGAACTTCTGCTTCAATTTTATGCTACCCTCCACATTCGCGGATACAACAGGGATCCGAAGACTTGGGTCCTTGAGTGGATGACAGGCAATGTCCATCATGAAGCCAAAGCTTTTGACATCATTGAGCTAACCGGCCTGCCCACTCCAGGAGAATTATATGAACCTGGTTGTCAGCTTCACCGCAATGCTTTGGAGAGTATCTTCCATAAGCCAGAGCCCAATATGAGCCAAATGCTGTGCATGATGAAGCCTCTGCCACATGACGCTGATTACCCAAAGGAGTTCTTTGTCGAAGACCTAGAGTATCTGCCCTGCACTATTTATCACATCATCAGGCGAACTCTACGGCCTGTCAAAGGACATTCGTCAGCAGCAAAACTTGAAGGAGCAATGAAGACTTTGGTCTTTTATATCTTCAACGGCATCAGCTTCAATGCTCAAGACTTCTTTATCAGGCAGTTGGCTGCATCAGGCTCTGACCTCTTTGGACTGTAGTTCCACGCTCCATGGGTCATGCGCCTCATCAAGCTACACTCAGCTGTCAACTATCAGCCCTCTGCTCGCAACCATCTGATCTTTCTGCCAGAGGTTGATATGTCAGTTGAAGCCATATACCCAGAGCCTGCCAAGGAGCCTATTTGTCTTCACAATGCTGATCACCAAAGCTTCACGCAACCCATTGAAGGAGTCCAGGCAGTCACTCGTGTTTATCCTTTGGCTGGAAATACACGCTTACCTCACCATGCTCAAACTGAAGCCACTGAAAGCACTATTGCTCAAAGGCCTCGGAAGCAATCTCGTGTTCTCAATGACCGAGAGCTTCTCGTTGCCCTGCATCAGAAACAGGATAAGCATCACTACTGGCTGAAGCGGCAGATGCAAAGCCTCTTGGTGGACGTCAATCGCATTTGCAATCTTGCCACCAAGAATGCCTTTGTTACACATGAAACCTGTCGGAGGTCCTGGAAGAGTTTGACATTGCTGAGTGTTGAAGTAGATCTTCAAGACGATGGCTTCACTAAAAGATTCAAGTTTGACTCCACTCCTCCAAGGAATGATGTCTTGCGTCGAACTCCATCTCTTGAAGACTCTGATTATTCCTCCTCCGCTGCAACGGTGAATGCCAGAGTGATCGATGATCAAGATGATGCTACTTCACCACCTCCGACTTCAGCGTGTATCAACACTGCACCAAGTTCGTCTGCACCGCCAAACCCCGACGCCGACCCTGCATCTTCTCCTACTCCTTCTGGGAACGAGTAGAGGCTCTATGTCTTCAAACCTTTTTGGTCCTTACTGACAAAAGGGGGAGAAGCATATGAGTTGATAGTCTTCAAGCGGGTCCATATGGGCGGTTGCTTTATATTTTGCCTAGTGTTTACAACTCTCGCTTTTGATACATTTGGTTCTTTGAGTTGTAACACTTAAACTTGATGATCGTCTGCTACTTGTTTGCTATTCTGTGATGCGATGATAAATTCCGCATGTGCGATGATAAATCCCGCACGAAGTCATATTGCAGATGTCCATTTTTCATTATGCATGTCATTATCATCGTTATATCAAATCTTGCGTGATGAATTGTCTTCATAAGTTGAAGAGGATCTCCACAAGTACAACCTGCCATGTGCATTTGCATTCCAAAAGCAAATTACTTATATGCACATCTTCAGGGGGAGCCTTTTGCTACTTATGAAGACAATGTTGGAAATATGCCCTAGAGGCAATAATAAATGGTTATTATTATATTTCTTTGTTCATGATAATTGTCTATTGTTCATGCTATATTTGTGTTATCCGGAAATCGTAATACATGTGTGAATACATAGACCACAACGTGTTCCTAGTAAGCCTCTAGTTGACTAGCTCGTTGATCAACAGATAGTCATGGTTTCCTGACTATGGACACTGGATGTCATTGATAATGGGATCACATCATTAGGAGAATGATGTGATGGACAAGACCCAATCCTAAGCATAGCACAAAAGATCGTGTAGTTCGTTTGCTAGAGCTTTTCCAATGTCAAGTATCATTTCCTTAGACCATGAGATCGTGCAACTCCCGGATACCGTAGGAGTGCTTTGGGTGTGCCAAACGTCACAACGTAACTGGGTGACTATAAAGGTACACTACGGGTATCTCCGAAAGTGTCTGTTGAGTTGGCACGGATCGAGACTGGGATTTGTCACTCCGTATGACGGAGAGGTATCTCTGGGCCCACTCGGTAATGCATCATCATAATAAGCTCAATGTGACTAAGGAGTTAGCCACGGGATCATGCATTACGGTACGAATAAAGAGACTTGCCGGTAACGAGATTGAACAAGGTATTGGGATACCGACGATCGAATCTCGGGCAAGTAACATATCGATTGACAAAGGGAATTGTATACGGGATTGATTGAATCCTCGACATCATGGTTCATCCGATCAGATCATCGTGGAACATGTGGGAGCCAACATGGGTATCCAGATCCCGCTGTTGGTTATTGACCGGAGAGGCGTCTCAGTCATGTCTGCATGTCTCCCGAACCCGTAGGGTCTACACACTTAAGGTTCGGTGACGCTAGGGTTGTAGAGATATGAGTATGCGGAAACCCAAAAGTTGTTCGGAGTCCCGGATGAGATCCTGGACGTCACGAGGAGTTCCGGAATGGTCCGGAGGTGAAGAATTATATATGGGAAGTCCAGTTTCGGCCACCGGGAAAGTTTCAGGGGTTATCGGTATTGTACCGGGACCACCGGAAGGGTCCCGGGCATCCATCGGGTGGGCCCACCTATCCCGGAGGGCCCCATGGGCTGAAGTGGGAAGGGAACCAGCCCTTAGTGGGTTCGGACGCCCCCCCTTGGGCCTCCCCCTGCGCCTAGGGTTGGAAACCCTGGGGGTGGGGGCGCCCCACTTGGCTTGGGGGGGAAGCCATCCCCCCTTCCCCCTTGGCCGCCGCCCCCCATGTAGATGGGTTCCAGGCCGGCGCCCCCCCCCC